>NC_073692.1:118141042-118267069 GCF_029784155.1 Uranotaenia lowii
TGACAAAAGCATTTGATTCGGTCGACGTGAACATACTTCTCAAAATTTAGATTCATTAAAAATACCAGCAAATATTCTTAAGTGGCTACATACATATCTCACCCAAAGAAAAATAATTTTAGAAACAGCAAACACTAAAATAGAAAAACTACGGACAAGGGACTACCCCAGGGATGCCCACTGTCCCCTTTGCTTTTCAACTTATATACGATATCCTTACACAATATTACTACTGATAAAGTAATTTTAAAACAATTTGCTGACGACTTCGCTATCACTATCATAGGCGATTCCATGGAAGAAATTGAACGAACAGCAAACATTATACTTAATACTTTTGAACAAGAACTAACAAAACTGAAAATAGCAGTAAATCCCGAAAAATCCGCAGTTATTTTGTTCCATGATAGAATAGCTGACATCATAAACATTCGAATAAATAACAAACCAATAACACAAATAGATAAACATAAATATTTGGGATATATAATTGACAATAAATTGTCTCATATCAAATATCCGAAAGATTACAAGACTAAAAAACTAATTTTGAAAGATGGGAGTTATTTTATCTATTGAAATGAGCTCAAGATAAATATCACGCTGCTTAGTTTGTAAAAGCTTTTCGTTATTCTTTATGTTTGTTGAAGTTACACTTTTTTAACTTTTTTTTTATAATATAACGACTATTTTGTTGACCAAAAGATAAAATGAGCTAACTGGGATTGATGTAAAAAATAAAAAATTCTTGTAATTTTTTTTTTGGTAATAATATTTGAAAATAAAGTGGGTTTTTTTATGATTTAAATTGAACGAAAATATATATGCAGATATGAAATGGCATTCAGATGTCTAAATTTGTATTCGGCGCAAACATGGAAGCTTGCCAAAAAATCTGTTGATTTCTACGTTTTTGATTATATTCGGCATTGTCATTTCTTTTGTTTTTTTATGTTAAAAATACTCAAAGCCGATTCTGTCAAGAATGAGAAATTGTAAATTTTAAAGCATTGATATGCTCAGTCAAGTTTTTTTTTATTATTTTGATAATATTAAGCAATAGAATATTGAAAACAAAAATTGTTCGCAATATTCAGCACGAAGTTAAAATCAATTTATGGTAAAGAAAAAACGAGAGAAATCATAATTAACAATAAGCTCCTTGCTTCAGATTATCCTGATCTTTGTTTTTGAAAGAAATGATTTTTAATGATCAAATGTATTTAAAAGAAAGATGTTTAATGTTGACGAACCGTGCTTAACATTTCTAGATTCGATAAATATATCAGCGATTAGAAGTGTTATTAGTTTTTTTTTCATGAAGGAATGATAGATAACCCTGTCTGCTTCATGAAAATCGTGGATTGGCCTTAAATCCATTTTTTTGCTGAAAAATTCACAGATTCATTTTTTTATTATTTCAAGGAATTGTTGATCGACGAAAAACTTTATAGATGAAAACAAATTTTTGTCGCATTGCATAACCACAAGGGCTAAGGAACTTGACTTTCAGTACTTTTTCAGTTGTAGTTTCCACACATTTCAACCATTTTTTTCCTAAATTTTGAAGCGTACTAACACTGACTCATAGCTTTACTTCTCCACAATATTCGATAACCCTGATCCATCCGAGAAATTTTTACTCGTTAGAGTTCTTGGAGTGTCAATTTGCCACTGCTGACAAAAATCGCTATATTTCTCTTGTTTTTCAAACAATTTGAACAAAATTTATAGTTTTATTAATTTTGTGGTGTAACTCAAATTTTTTTTTCTTGCAATATTCTGCAACAGCACTTCAGCTTTCCGTTTGTCATAGTCTAAGAAAAAAAATTATACGAAAAACATGCTTCGGAAAAAATATCAGCTACGGAATGCTCGAATAAATTCCACTTCATTTTTTAAAAAGTTGTACATTGCACATAAGGATATGTTTTTTTCATTTTTTTTTACATAATTACCTTAAAAAATATAAAAAAGTTATGTAAAACCGTACTTTTCAATTAATGAATCGTCAAAATAAATGAAGTCACATCAGAAAAATTTTGAAAAATGGATTGGAAAAATGACGTAACTTAGCACATTTTCGCATTTTTAAATTTTCAAAATAAGAAACACAGAATTTTTGACAAATTTTAAAAGGCAACTATTTATCGATATTTTGGCAATTTGTAATTTCTCAGATTTTCTAACACTAAAGTTCAACTTTGCACTGGATTTAAAGTATTTTAACGCAAGATTTCAGCAAAAAAAATATATTCACCAGAAAGGCAATTTTATACTAATCAAAGTGCTGTTATTTCATTAGCGCAGCTGGATGGCTTTTATGAACACTTTGTGGAAATTATTTTAAGCATTACGTAGCTGATCTACAGTTTTTTTTTTTTGAAGCATATTTTTTCGTATTTTTTTTCTGACAGTTTGAATCATGGAAAGAAAATTTTTTTATTTGTATGCGCACCCGAATAAAGTTATGAACCGCCAAACTTCCAATAGTGTCATATTGACACAGAAGAACGGATGAGGGTTTATATTGTTGTCAAGTGAATATTATGCATATTCTTCCAAATGTTGTCGTTGTTTCCCACCCCGCCTTTAGAAGGGGCTAATGTTTCATCTTTCCTTTATAACTGAACTAACTTTTTAAAAAAAATCAGTCTAAAATGTGGTAGCCCTTAGAACTAACTGCCAATCATTCTTTAGATCGAAAAGCACATGGGTCAAGGATTTCTGAGGCTATCAAATAGATGTTTTTTTGAAAATAAGTCCATTTCTAGTTTTCACATGTTTTAAAAACATCTATTAGCTGTAGATAACAGCCTGTCATTATGCTTATCAATCAGTTTTCATCAGTATTTTGAAACTTTCTAGGCAAGAAGTATGTAAAAATTATGATTAAGGTGGGTTAAGCAATAGAGGGTTAATTTTATAAAATTAAAAAAGTAAGTTTTTTTCTAATTTCAGTTTAAAACAAAACAACTTTAACCACCTTTTTACCTAAACCAATATATTGTTTCCTTTCATTTCACTATCTTATCGCTTCAACGATTTCTATCGTAATTCTTTCCGGCCAATCGGCCAAATCCTTGTTCCCTTCGAATCGCGTAACCGGACCGATAACCATTGAAATTGAATTGAAAATTTAAATACCATCGCCTTAGTATTAGCACCTTTTCCATGAAAAAATCCCCAATTAGTGCAGTAGTGGTGCCGATCGTTGGAAAATAGCAAAGGAAACCAGCGAAACCGCAAACCAACAGCTGGAACAGCTCCTACCGCTAGAAGACAATCTAGCTAGTCCGGAGGAAAAACAGTGCCATTAATCTGTAATTCGAGAAAAAACGGAACGATTAGAGGAAACAAATGAAAACTAGTGAGAGTTATCGACGTTTTTTCTCTCTTTCAAGTATGACTGTTCATTGAATCTTGCATGAGTTTATCGAGCTAAGTGAAAAATGCTGGAATTGCTTTCAGCAAGACGAGGATGAAGATCTGGTTTTAGTAAAAATCAATCCCCTTCATCATATTTTAACGATTTTTTTCCTAAATTATTGACTACCGCAAAATATCGCTCAACCTTTCAAGCTATCTGGCTGACATCGGTAAACCTTTTGCTGCTCATTCTTGACAAAGTCCCCCATAAACTTCCGAGCTGCTGAATGGTTTGTTTAGAAAGCTCAGCCGGAGACAATGAAAACACATTATTTATTGTCCCATTTTCACGGTGTCATTTCCTTCCGCTTTCCAGGAGTTCTTCGCCTTTCACCATTTTCCCCATTCGCAATGTCAACCGGCACATTCGCACATTTTTCCATCAACAAGGCGAAGGATTGCCGCCTTTCGGGAGTTTTTTTTTATTCATCTTTTCCAAACATCCTGCGCCACCGGTTGGGCCAGGATTTATGCTTGAATAGAGAATAAATCCTTCCCCGAAAGTCGTCAACCATGTTGATGATGATGATGATGATGATGATAATGGTAACCTGGAGCAGAGGAATCCTCTTTCGAGAGAGTGTCTTGACAAAAGTGATACTGCGGAAAAATTTCGTTGGGGTCTGAGGGAAAAAGTGATTCGTACGATTCATTAAAACGTGAAATGGTCAACTGATTGATTTTATCGCTTCGATGGATTGACAGCGGCTTATTTTATCACCGGTTGTTTTATACTGATTCCGTTCGTTTTTACGTAGCCCCATATCCATTGAGGGGTATCTGAATGAATGAGTGGGTGGTTTTGTGCGTGAGGTAACCCAACCCACAGAAGGTATTGGGTTCGATACAACATCAGTATTCGGTATCGATGGTTGCCATATTGTTTGTTCGTTGATGCGGAACCGAACGCAATGTGATTACGCAGTGGAGTTTTTTTTTTCGAATCCGTTTCTGTGATATTTTATGCGCTGCTGCAGCAGTAAGTCCCACCAGGATGTTCCCGCTTCCCCTTTTATTTTTAATCCATTTGAGCCATGCTACATGCTAGTGTGAATTAATGGTGGTTTTATTTTTAGAACAGTTGCTGTAGCGTACACGAGCAGCGTTGTTGGCTTTAATCCGAATGGTTGTCCAATGCGTTATTTCAAGAATTTATCACCTCGATACGGTTGCATGTTTGAAAGGTTTTATAATCGAATTGAATGGAGAGAGAAAAAAACACGAACAAAGCAATCCGGATGATGTCACTATATTGTTTGCTTTGATCCTAATGATGGCGCTGCATCTGATATTGTGTACACTTCGTTGGCGTTTTGCATAGGACTTTGAAATTGCTGCTGTTTAAAAATGGTTCAGATCTGGATATTCAATTCGAAAGATAATTTACGATGAATTGAGTCCAAAAATTCAATCTTTAATCTAATACACATTTCAAAGCAAGACCAGAGCTAGCCGCTAAAATATCGTCTCATGGTATCGTAAAACGGGGTAACATTGATCACCGGGGTAGCTTCGAGCATCATGAAATTTTTCCACATAATCATCGATAACTAAATCTCAAGTTGAAATATCTTAAATTTTATTCTACGTTTGAAAATCTACATGTTGAGTTAAAAATTGGGGAAAAAATTGGTTTGTTTTTAAACATTTCATATGTAAACAAACACCCATCCTGATGAAATCAAAGCGTTAAAGAGCAGCAAGTTGATTTATGTGGCAGTTCAACTTTTTTCTATAGTGAATGTATAGTTTTGGTGTAGTTTTTGTTGTTGTTTTAACGTAATTTTTTGATATTAAAAAAAAGAGAAATTTTCCAAGAGTAATCCGGTCTAGGATAAAAGTCTTTGAACCCTATCATATGGTATAGTTTGAAGGGAAAAATAGAAGGGAATAGTGCAAGGGCCTAGAAAATTGAATAAAGGCAAAATTTCACTTTTTTAATTAAAATTTTATGAGTTTTGTTAAAAAATTAAACTTTCTTAATTTATGCAGCATCATTGTCCATCTTTTTTTTTTTTTTTTTATTCAATCTAATAATAATAAATACAACTAAAGAGCAGTGTTAGCAGGTTTTTAACTATCTAGAACTAATACAGAAAGAATAGCTTTACCATTTCAAATTTTGTCATTACCATTATTTACATATGCCTTGATTATCATGTTCTTAATTTCTGTCAACGATTTTATTATTCATATCCCAAACTCCCACTTTGCTTAGCAAAACTCCAATCTACTGAGCTAGGAAAGCAAATCAACACTGTTTTTGCTGCTTCGATTTCGATCTACTACGTGTTAAAGCACTTTGTGCTTCCAAGAAACTAGGAAAAGATAGAATTGTGACTGATCCCGAATCTGACTCAGTGGATGTTTCGGATCCATTTCTATTACTAGTTTTTGTTTCCTGCCGACCATGTTTCGCCCGCTCCGGATATTTTTTTGTTGGTGCCGAATCCATCTCCTTATCCAGTGCGTCCTGTCTTAGACTCTCTGAAATTGATGTTCCCGAAGCCTCCGATGGATGTTTTAGAGTTCTCAAATCACTATTTTGATCGTTTTCTTCCTCCCTGGTCACCTTTTCGCTGTTTTCTGGCACGATTTCAGATACTTCATTCCGCTCTTGTTCCGTTGTTTCTACTCTCTCATTGTCAGTAACCGCAGCTAAGCAACGACTCGGTCCAGCAGCAATGTCGCTGTATCTCAGTACTTGGTGATTCAACTTATTGTTGACCGTAACACGCTTCGGACACAACGCTTTTATGTGATCCTTGCTTCCGCAAACAAAACATTTGTTTATAAGTCCCTCGTAGAACACGCGTGCTTCAAAATTGCGCACGTGCAATGTCGCAGGAATCTCATTGCTCACTTCCATGTGAATTCCTCGCACACCCGTCCAGATTGGGAATCCTGTTTCACCTCCGTACCTCTCCCTGACCATCCGTTGAATGATTCCATACTTTGAGAAAACATCCGATAGCTCTTTATCGTCTATCTCCGGTGGCAAACTAAAAATTCGAACATATTTCAACACACTAGTTGCCTTGGAAAATGTCACCATCGTAGCACTATTCTCGCTGTATTGAAATTCCATCTGGGACGGCAACCGGGTCAACGTGTCTTTAAGAAAATCTTCACTTTTAAATTTCAAATAAACACAATGTTCCCTTGGCTCTTTATACATCGCCAAAAGGTTTCCACTAACTAATTTCATTTTTGACTTCATAAATTGAAAAATTTCGGCATTCGATGGCTCAGGTTTTCCAGGGCCAAAAAATATTCTGAGCGAGTTTGATCTCGCCTCTTCCATTTTGGATTCCATTGTTACACAACTCTCCAACTGGATATGTGCTATTGTTTTAAACAATAGCAAAATTGCACAGTAGCTCAGCTACTCAAGGCTAAACGATATGTCGCACCAACGAAAAAAACGACCGCTCCACTCGAATTCTGAACACAAACTGATAATTTTTTGATATTAAAAAAAAGAGAAATTTTCCTAGAGTAATCCGGTCTAGGATAAAAGTCTTTGAACCCTATCATATGGTATAGTTTGAAGGGAAAAATAGAAGGGAATAGTGCAAGGGCCTAGAAAATTGAATAAAGGCAAAATTTCACTTTTTTAATTGAAATTTTATGAGTTTTGTTAAAAAAATAAACCTTCTTAATTTATGCAGCATCATTGTCCATGTTCAGATTTTAAATGATATTTGGCTTTAATAGCCTCAGATTATCATCTACTACCAATTCAAAATAGAGACTGATTTTGAAATCGATTTTGAAATCAAATTTAAATAAGTCTAATAAATTTTTGAAACCATGTTTTGCGTTCATAGGCGTCCAGTAGTGTTATTAAAAATATGAAATATAGGGCTAAGTGGGGTAATTATGAACAAGGGGTAATTCCAAACAAACGCCGTAATCGCCGCACACAGGGGTAAATGCACCTAATTAGCGATCAAAGTTCTTTGCGGACAAACGGTAAACGGTAGACATTAGATGTCTTCGCGAAATTTTTATATTTTTTGATGATCTATCAAATTCATGAAAGAAAAAAGTGATTTTTCCACCTGGAAGGGAGATAAAACAAATTATTTCTTGAAACAATAAGTTTATAGACTTGATGTCCTCACAAAAGTTGTAGATCTTATCATTTTAAGCAATTTTGTTGAAGACACCATCAAGATCGCATGAAAATCAAAAAAGTTAAGAGCATTTTAAAAATATCGAGCATTTTAACAAGTAATTTTGAGTTTTTATTTAATATCTTTTTTAGAATATGATTTACAAACTTGGTATATTTGAGAAAGTTGTTCAAAGTGCTGGAACCCACAATTTTGTGGAACATTTCAAATACATATTTCAACTTAGAAAGGAGATATACTTCAAAATATCCTAAATAACGCCTTTTTTCAGTAAGTTATAACCTTAAGAGTTCGGACGAGTTAGTATAATTTTTTGAGTGGGTTTTGTTGGTCAAGTTATTGGCTTTCCATTGATATATAAATTTAACATTTGGATAGATTTTCTGCAAACTAGCAATCAATAAGGCGCTTTTTCCTCTAGAAACACTTGAAATTTGAAGAAAAAATACCCTTAATTTGTTCTGTCAATGGGAATGGAAATAAAATGTTGGTTTTGAAAGTTTTACGTTGAATAATTGGTGCTCCATGTGGTGTGATATGATTTTATGTTGAAAAAAAATTCCTTCCGCGCACAAAGAAGTGTTCATATTTACCCCATACTTTCCAAAATGCGGGGTAATTATGAACACGTGTGTTCTCAGCATTGGTTTATGACTAAATTTTACTTTTTACATTCAATATCACGGTAACCATCCAAACCTTGAAAATAAGCCTAAAACATTGCTTTATTTTTTTTTTAGAATTGTGGATCTGTGATTATATGAAAAGATGCCTTTCAGCTATGTAAAACTGAAAATTAACTATTAATTCTCAACAGTAAATTTAAAAAAATCAACAAATCTCACTACAATGCACTGTGTAGATGTGGTTTCAATCTAGGGATAGAGGCAATATCAAAAGTCATCACATAACAAGAATCGTTAGAGTGTTCATACCCTCATAGACAAGGGGGTAATTATGAACAGGCGCTTTACGCCCACAAGCTGCAACTTAAAAATGAGAAAAAAAAATTCTTAAAATGAAGAAGGGAACCAGTCATTCGTATTTGGTTACTTTCCAGAAATCTGCAACTTAAAAATTAGAAAAAAAAATTCTTAAATGAAGAAGGGAACCAGTCATTCGTATTTGGTTACTTTCCAGAGTTTTAAAGTAAAAGAGCTACTTTTTAGAGCTGATAGTATGAAAACTCATTAATTTTGTTCATAATTAGCCCACCTTGCCCTAACACATTCCTCTTAACAGAAAAAAAAATCGAAAATTTTGAAAAAAAGCGATTAATCACACCCCATTTCACGGTAACCATATTGGTTGCCATTTTTTTTTTCAAATTATACCACTTAGCTCAGACCATGTTGATCGTTAGAATTTTAAAATTTTAATCGTTAGTATTTGAAAATTATTCACAGTGCAACACAAAAAAAAAGAGAAAATAGGGCAAAAAAGAGGACAACAAGCTTCACCCAAGCATTCAAACTTTACGAGATACGATCCGATTGTCAGTAAGAATATCAAATTGTACGTTAATAATTAAAATTTAAGATCATGTACAGTCCCTCCACAATCATTATTCACTATCCTTTCAACACAAAATGTTCGTTTATTCCGGTGTAAGTTGCTCAAATATCATGCTTTGCATTAATTTTAGCTATTCAATATTTTCTCTTTGAGTTCAAATATGTTTTTATTTTCAATTTTGTTTAAAAAACATAATTTATCGAAAAAATCAACGTTTTTCAAAACCACAATTATAAAACCAATTGCTCACAAATATTGGTCACATAGAAGTCCATGGCAACACCCGAATACCAACATAGAAATCAACAAGTTTGTAGCAAACTTTTGGGAGCATTCTATGCTAGTATACATTCAAGGGGCCACTGAGTTGAGCTATCAACCAGGAAATGTTTTGTTTTGCTTGCAAAAACAGTGACCCATGATTGTATGGAATTTGGTGGATGTTATAACAATTATGGGCAACTTTTGACCTCAAATTGACTCAGTCTACTGCCACACTGCCTTGAAGAACTTCGTTAAATACGGCGTACATTTTATATAGTAAGCGGGTTGAGTTGAATACTTTTGGAGGGTTATTAATGAGCCTGGAATATAGAATATTACATACAACGAATTATTGATAATTAACCTCTTGATGGCCTAAACAAAATGTGACAAGTGTTTTCTATTTTTTTGTCGAATTATTCCTGGTTTTGGATACCAAATTTGCTCAGGTATGACCCGGATTCAAGTTTGAATGAAATGCCCGGATTTTTGTAGGTTTTAAGAATAAATAGCCTGGAGTTTCCCGGGTCCTATACGTGTTGGAAAAATTATGGTTAACTTATTTTAAGTTAAGTCCAGTACAGTAAGTCAGGTAGACTGTACTGGACTTAACTTAAAATAAGTTAACCATAATTTTTCCAACACGTATAGGACCCGGGAAACTCCAGGCTATTTATTCTAAAAACCTACAAAAATCCAGGCATTTCATTCAAACTTGAATCCGGGTCATATCTGAGCAAATTTTGTATCCAAAACCAGGAATAATTCGACAAAAAAATAGAAAACACTTGTCACATTTTGTTTTCTTCAAAAAACATCAGTTAATTTCAAATACTTTAAAATAGATTGCCAGATTGCCCGGTTTTATCCGGTTTTTCCGGATATTTAAAGTAAAATTTGAGAACAGTTCAACTCAGCCGAGTTTTGCAAAAATAATCATGTTAGGTTTTTAAGGCGCCATGAATACGATTTAAATACTGTATTTCTATTGATGTGAATTTTTTATGGCAAATTAGTCCAAGTTTTTTTATGACAAGAATTTTATTACATTCCCGACGTTTCGGTGTCCAATGACACCATCTTCAGGGATTCTTAAAAGTGTAAATTACAGAAAATGTGTGATGTTTTGTTGTATCGAAATAATCTAACCATACTTACAAATAGTCGTTTTGTCTTGCTTTCGTAAAAGCGTACTGTTTTAGGTGGCAGAACTCTGTGAAATCTTATCTTCTTCGGTTCCCCTCGGCGTGTTATCGTTCTCAATATTTTTGACAGATGGCGGATTTGGATTCTTGTAGTTATGCTTGTTTAGAATATCAAGAACTGAAGCAAAGGTGGAATTCAAGTTCTCAAAGAGAAAGATAACACTGCTCTAATAGATCATATGTTCAAAACAGGTCACACATTTAATCTAAGTGATACAAGGGTGCTAGATTCAAGCTACAACAAACACACCTTGAGTTTTCTTGAAATGTGTCATATATTTTATACCCTAACACTGTCAAGCAGCGAACGGAAGAACGGAAGAACTTGAATTCCATCTTTTCTTCAGTTCTTGATATTCTAAACAAACATAACTTCAAGAAACCAAAATCGCCATCTGTCAAAAATATTGAAAACGATAACACGCCGAAGGGAACCAAAGAAAATATGATTTCACAGAGTTCTGCCGCCTAAAATTTACGGCTAAGTGTTTTCTAGATATTTTTTGAGATTTTCAAATTTAAAAATTTCAAATAGAAGACTCTTCTATAAGTTTGATGGATGATGTTAATTAAAAAAAAACTCGATTTGCAGTGAAACTACTCTAGTGACGGAATCTAAAACAGTTCGCTTTTACGAAAGCAAGACACAACGACTATTTGAAAGTAGGGTTAGACTATTTCGATACAACAACACATCACACATTTTCTGTAATTTACACTTTAAAGAATCCCTGAAGATGGTGTCATACGACACCAAAACGTCGGGAAGCTAATAAAATTCGTGTCATAAAAAAACTTGGACTGATTTGTCGTGGGAAAATAACATTTTCTAGATTTTTGTTGAGTTATTTCTGGGTTTTTACTTAATTTTCCCAGATATTGTTCTGATTTGAGGTCGTTAATTTTAGAAACAAATGCCCGGATTTTACCAGATTTTTATCATATATAAAATTGATCAAAATAGTCCGGCCCGGATACGTGATGAAAAAAATCTGGCAGCATTAGTTTAAAAGGCTTATAAAAACTTGTAAGATTCTGTAGTCGGAATCTGGTGAAAAAAATGATTAACTATGGATCTTAAATATCAATTCAGGACAATGATTTCAAGTACCTAGTTATTTATAAAAATCGGTTGAAATTTGAAGAAGTTATAGTTGAAAGGTAACAGAAATGTTTGCAATTCTGAATAATTTAACAAACCGCATTGTACTGATCTTAGTACATGAAGCATGAAACATGGTAAATCTCATTTGCTCTAGGCAAAAATTGATCACAAGCTTACCGGAAGTCACATGCCAAATTCTTGCAAGATCTGGACATCGGAAAAGGTTGCTATCAGCCTCAAGCATGATAGGATTTTTTTTTTATTTTGCTTGCGATTTCCATGAATAACATAAGTCGATTGATTTTTTATAAATATTATTTTTAAAGCCTTAATTGACACAAATATTTTTCTTGAAGTCTGCATCATGATCTGCCTTTAAACAAAAAGTTATTGCAGTTCTTAGATTGTGTTTTGGCCAAAAACTTACGTTTAAAACGCAATGTATTTTCTACACATCCAGAACTTAAAATATATTTTCTCTCTTTGATTTTGATTTGAGATTTTGACATTTAGAAATGAAAAATTTTGAAAAACAATAATCCCTGAATGTTGATCAGTTCTTGTTTGATTACCGTCAATTGCTCATAATTTTTTAATATTTTAAAAAATATTCTTTTTTTTAAACCAGTCAGAACTTGAAAAAATATTTTTTTTCAAACATAAACTTTATTGCCCAATAATATGATAGAAACGTAGAAAATTGCACAATATACATATCTTATTCGTTTAATTTTAAATAATAAAAAGGTAATGGAGCTAATAACAACAGTGGCCTAAAACCCCTACTTATTGAAATGTACTGAGACGCATAGGTTTTGAAGTATACATTTTTTTATGGTTCAGGAATCAGTTTTTAATGCATATTGTTGTTTTAAAACTACACTTATCAAAATCTAAATATCTCGGAAAAGCGTAGATATTTTGAAGATGTTTGGACAAAAAATGTAGAGATTTAAAGAAATTAGAACATTTTATTTTTTTGACGATATTTCAATTTATGTGTGAGATATCGAAGAAAGTATGCGGAAAAATTGCAAAATTTAAATTTATGTTTATAAAAAAAGTAATGTTAGAAAAATCACTGTTATTTCTTTAGATTTTCAAATTCAATCAAATTTTTTTAACGTCAATCAATTGCAAACACCTTTTTGCACCCAATTGACAAGGTTTGGAAGAAATTTGAGAAATCGTGTTGAAATGAATTATGAATTTCAAAAATAATTTTTCAGCTTTGATGGGCCACAATTTTTATAAAAGTCAAGTTAATAAACCTGTTCAGTTTTTTTTATTTGAATTATTTTTTATTTTTTATTTTACTGAGTTAATAACTGCTATTCCTATTAAAAAAAAATCATGCATTAAAGGGTTTATTTTAAACAATTACTAAATGTTTATTGCTTCCAATGGCTGTTTTTATTGTTTTATAGCATAATTTTTCACTAGTTATTCCAAATCATATATAAAGATTAGGTTTCAGCTTTTTTTCATTCAATTACAAAGCGTGCAACGACATGAATGCACATTTTTGTCAGATTTTGTTAATCTCCTCAATTTTGGTAAAACGACGTTTGAAACTTAGAAAAAAAGGATGGTTTTAATTAAAATCAATCATTTGATGAAATTACAATAAAACATGAAAAAAATGTGAAATCTATTCATTGTCTTCATTGTCTTCCTTGCCTTCCATTCAATCTAATGCTCAGATTAAGCTTGGATTTTCCAGTTTCAGAAAAACAACGGCTAAAAAATGAGTTGAATCTATTTTTTACATCACTAGAGAAAATTTCAGAGTTTTTGTTATATAAAATGTAAATTTTGTTGTACGTCTCGGTGGTCGAGTGGTTACCGTGGTAAGACGGTAATCGCTGGTCCACTGATGGCATGGGTTCGATTCCCATCTCGGTATTGGGTATTAAATGTTAATCTTAAGTTGTCCATGTCATTTATTCAGTCTGTAAACCAAAATCGGCTAAGATGGTGTGTATCTTTAAAAAAAAATGTAAATTTAATCTACCACTTCATTGACTTCATTGGTTTAAACTTCTTAAAAATTTTATGATTGAATTCATAGGAAATTTGAAGAAAGGAATAGAGTAAACCAAATGTAAATTTTTTTTCCACAAATAAAAATTACTTGTCGTCTTAGAAAAAGTATAAATTCAGTAAAGCGTTTTTGACAATATTCGATTTTGGCACACGGTCTTTTGGCACGAACGGTTTTTAGAAAGTACATGACCTTAGAGTTTTCGCTTTAACGGGAAAATAAAAATTTAGACAAGCTCCATAAAAAACTTTTTACGGTCCTTAATCTATATATATAAAAATGAATTTTTGTCTGTCTGTCTGTCCGTCTGTCTGTCTGTCTGTTCCCTATAGACTCGAAAACTACTGAAGCGATTTGCTTGAAACTAAGCATATGAAGGTAGTGGAGGCCGGGGAAGGTTCCTATATTAGTTTGGGACCCTTCCCTCTTTCTGGAAAGGGGGGAGGGGTCTCTCATTTAAAAGTATTAAGTCTTCATAACTCGAGAACTGATCCAGCAAATCAAACCAAACTTGGCATGGGTGGGTACTTGGGTACAAGGAATGATTTTAAGAATATTTGGGGGGGGGGGGGTACTCCTTCCAGTTGGGAGATAGGAAGGGGGAGGGGGCCTACCTTACAAATTTTTTTTTATAACTGGAGAACCATTCAAGCTAATGGAACCAAATTTGGGTACGATAAATAGCTCTACGGATATTTGGTATCCCACACTCCTACCAGTGAGAAGATATAAAGTGGGGAGGGGGCTTCTTTACAATTTTCAGCTTTACGGGAAACTAAACAAGCAAATTGATCCAAATTTGGCGTGGGAAGGTATTTGATTACGAGAAATGTTTCTTTGATATTTTGAAAACCCTCTGTTCTTCCAGTCGGAAAATTTAAAGCGAGGGGCGTGCTCCCATACTATTTTCTACATCACTCTGGAAACCTACCCATCAAATGGAACACAATTTGGCTTGGGAGGATATTTGAGCATAAAGAATGTTTCTGTGAATATTCGGTACTACTGCCTCCTTCCAGTGCACAGTGGTCCAAAAGGGTCCGAAATGGAACTTTTTTCCTGATGCTTTTGTCTTTCATTTTAGCTATTAGATGTCTTCAGAACATTTACTAGTAAGATTGTTTCCCATAACGTGAAAGTATCAAAAATAAGTCACAGCCTACTACGATAAAAATAAAAACACTAACTTTTTTGTTTGAAGAGATAGAGACCAAATTTGTTCTACAAAGTTGTAGATATCATCAAAATATGAAACTTTGCTGAAATAACAAGAGATCTCTATTCAGTGCAGAGTTATAAAGCTTTTAGTTTAAAACATACTTAAAATTTGTTTTTTGTACTTAACTATTGTAAATTTTGAACTTACATAAATATGATGTTCACAACATTTATTGCGATACTCAATACGCACATTTTGCACTATGTCTTAAGTCTCTACGACCTTGTCTTCCGAAGTTATCGCAATTTCAAGTTTTATTTTTCCTAAATTTCACCAATTTCTAGGGTAAAATGGGGCAAGTGGATCCATAAACTAAATACCACATCTTGAAGTATAATTCAAGTACTATAAATTAAGCTAGAAACTACTTGTCTCCATGCGCCCGTTTTTGAGTACGGTCGGCATAAATTTGTTGAATTCTTAGATTTTAACGAGAAAATAGAGATTGATTGTTAATAATTCTGTCATATCTTCTCAAGGAATGAACTATCTGTTTTGATGTCTTCAAATGAAAGTTGCAACAACAAACGAGCTATTGAATGGTATTTTTTAGAGAATTTTTGATGATACCGTTTGTGGACTTAAACAATTTTTAAAGCGTTTTTACGGTTTTAACTGGAAATGCTTTTTGATATTTTTTTAAAAATATTCAATTTGAAAAGGTGATAAAATTTCAATGCGTTTTGATGTGCTATTTGATGATTTCAGTTGAAAACTGATAAAGTTATGTGAATTTTAAGCATGTTATTATTTCAACGATGACAATAAAACTCTATTTTCTCGTTAAAATCCAAGAATTCAACAAATTTATGCCGACCGTACTCAAAAACGGGCGCGTGGAGACAAGTAGTTTCTGGCTTAATTTATAGTACTTGAATTATACTTCAAGATGTGGTATTTAGTTTATGGATCTACTTGCCCCATTTTACCCTAGAAATTCTTAAAATTTAGGAAAAATAAAACTTGAAATTGCGATAACTTCGGAAGACAAGGTCGTAGAGACTTAAGACATAGTGCAAAATGTGCGTATTGAGTATCGCAATAAATGTTGTGAACATCATATTTATGTAAGTTCAAAATTTACAATAGTTAAGTACAAAAAACAAATTTAAAGTATGTTTTAAACTAAAAGCTTTGTAACTCTGCATTGAATAGAGATAGAGCTCTTGTTATTTCAGCAAAGTTTCATATTTTGATGATATCTACAACTTTGTAGAACAAATTTGGTCTCTATCTCTTCAAACAAAAAAGTTAGTGTTTTTATTTTTATCGTAGTAGGCTGTGACTAATTTTTGATACTTTCACGTTATGGGAAACAATCTTACTAGTAAATGTTCTGAAGACATCTAATAGCTAAAATGAAAGACAAAAGCACCAGGAAAAAAGTTCCATTTCAGACCCTTTTGGACCACTGTGCAGTGGGTTAAAAGGAAGGAGAGTGAAGGACCCCTGTACAGTTTTTTTCACAAAACTCAAGTACTAACAGAGCAAATGGAAACAATTTTGGCATGGGAAAGCATTTGGAAACGTAAAATGATTATTTGCTTATTTAAGATTTCGTCCTTCTCCAATTGGGGAACTTATCTAACAAATGGAACCAAATATGACATGGGAACCATCATACAATCGAGCAAAAAGAACAGAATTTGGCACGGGAGTGTATTTTAATACCCAAAATTTTTTATTTGATCACCTCCTTCAAAGTACGGGATAGGTAGGATGAGGGGCTCCGTTACAAAGTGTATAGCATAACTCGACAACTAAAAAGCGATCGAAACCAACTTTGGCATAAGAGAGCATTCGAGGACAAGAAATATTTTTCCAGTGGTCTAGCACCTCTTCCTCCATTCAGTGGAACGATAAAAGGTGGGAAGAAGAAATATTAGAAATTTAGGAATAGGGAAGGCGGTCACTCTCACAATTTGTATAATCATTCGAGAACGAATAGGTAAAATAAGTATCCCGTGACGTTATTTTGTTACGCAAAATGTTTCTATGATAGTATGAGACCCTCTCCACATTAAAAAGGGACAACGGAGATTCTATATATCAAACAAAAATTGGCATAAGTTATAAATCAAAGAAATCCAGAGTAAAAAATAGGTTCAAAACACAGATTAGAAAAAAATAATAATGAGGATTTCAACATAAAAAAATTGCAATTTTATTTTGATAAATTGAATTGAAAATTTTGTGCAAATAAATGAAAAGTTGAGTAACTAGGTATAACAAATTCCATTAATTTTTGGAAGGCGTAGCAAAGCACACCGGGTCAGCTAGTGGTAAATAAATACAACCACAAAAACATAATTTAAACAAAAGAATATCAAGTGCTTATAAATGTAAAAAAATTAACATTGCAAAAAACAAAAAAAAAAAATAAAAACAGGAGACAAAAATGACTTCTAAATACAAAAAAAAATGAAGAATGTCAAAAATTGCAATTATGACAAAAACAAATAAACAAATATTATTACCAAAACAAGAAAAATGCTGGATGAATAAATAATCATGAGAAAAAAATTACTGCAAATAGTTGGAAATTGACCTAACATTACGATAATGATAATAACAATAGTTTTTTGAAGGAGCAAGTGAAAAAAAAATGTAATAATCAAATCCATTCGATTTTGGCAACACAAAATGTACGGGAGTGTTGCCAAAATACAACGGGGTCTAAAGTTTTTTTTGTATCGATTGTAGTTTCCGGAAAGGTATTGAAAAATACATCCGGTACAAATGTATGCGTATAGTAAGGTTGCCAAGATGCCCGGTTCTATCCGGGTTTCCCCAGATATTCAATATAGAACTTGGGAACAGACCGACCCTTTCCGGTTGTCTGGATTTCATTGAAAAAATGCCTGGATTTTACACGGATTTATTCACTTTATTTTCCAAATCAAAAGAAAAAAAAACAAACAAAATGTGTTGCAAAAATGTTTGATTTATGCCGGAATTTTTCGATCAAGTTTAAAAAAAATGATTACGATAGGTTTTTTGGAAGCCTTAAATAAGATTTTAAATGTCTAAGAAATTTGATGAAAAATTATTTTCTATTTTTTTCTTGATTTTTGTTGAATAATTTGAAATTTTGACAAAATTTTTGGTGGTTAATTTTGAAACAAAATGCCCAGTTTTTGTCAGGTTTTTGTAGATATAAAATTGACCGAATTTGCCCGGCCCAGACGCGTGATGAAAAAAATCTGGCAGCTTCAGTGTATAGTGAATACTCTAGGGTTTGAACTCATGAACATTGGCTCAGAAAGTGAGTATTCTGCTAACTTCGCCCAGAATATAGTTCAGTTTTTTCCAAAAAGTGGGAAAAAAGTTTAAATGATTTTTATTTATTCAAAACTTAATTATTGAATCTTAAAACACTAGATAAGATAGGAGGATAGGAGTTTTTGAAACCAGGGGAACTGAAATGAAGGGAGAAAATTCGTCAATATTCACACAAATTGTGCAGCCAATGATTGAGTTTGTGGCAATTTGAGAATTAGAAGGTTTGAGTTCATATGTGAGAAACCAGTGCTCAGGGAGAGTGAAAATGTGCTAATTGTTGCAAATTGTTGCAATTTGTGAAGCAGTTGTGGAGTTTTGATCATTACCACTCCAATGCAAAGAATTCTCTTTTGATTTCAATCCCTTGTTGTAACCTCACGAAAAGTGAGTTTTGTCAAATTTTGTTTTTTTTTTTCAACAGTGAAATTAATGTCAAATTGATCTGACAAGAAGAATCTCTAAACGATTTTTTTTGCAAGTTAGAGGTACCTAATCTAATTATCAATTTTGATTTGTGTCTAGGATTATGCGTGATCATTTTGAATTAAAATTCCTTCAAACAGGAATAGAAATAATTTGGCCACAAAATAACAAGTTTTCACACAGACGTGTGAAATATGTCAAACGGAGAACCATCTCCCTGTTTTTCACTTTCCTGTAGTTTTCCTCCCCTGGCACCAGTGAACTTTCAATCAGAGACTTTGATGAACGTTTCATTTTTTCTTTTTTTTTTTGCTTTTTCAAGTTTCTCGAAAAGAGCAAACCGAAGAAAAATATTCCCACAATAGGCTTTTGACGATAAGAACGACTGACGACAACATACGGAAATCAGTAAAACAGCCGGAAAAGTAAGTTGGGGTGCGAAAATGGAATCACTAGAAAGATTTGCCATCCACATCTAACCGTTTGTCGCCGGTTTTTCAGTCAGTCAGTCAGTAAGTCAGTCTTTGATGAATGCCGTTTTCTCTAGTGAACATTCCAAAACTGATGTTGGTGATGATCTCGTCAATGTAGGCACTAGAAGCCAGGCAGCGACTGATTCTCAGTATCGGAAACTTTCCACAATTCCCTAGGAAACCCATCATGATGGCGGGCTCGTCGAACGGAACGAATCCTAACGCTCAAGCAGCCAGGGACAACATAAAAGAATATTGAAGAAAACGACGTTTCTTTTTTTTTATTAAATTCCTTCCAAAGAGGCTTTCCTTCAAGATGGTTGGTCATTTATGTACGGAAAAGCTTCTGCTTTGGGAAACTTGGCAGTAGGTTGGGTCAATTTGTTAATATTTTTTTTTTATAAAAAAAACATTAATTTTTAACATAACAAAATTGAGCACCGTACTCTTGGCGAACTTTTTTCATTCATTATTGAATATTTTGGGTTGCATTTTCGTAACCCAAAAAAAAATTAAAACACCTACTGAGGAGGGAAGTTTAAAATATGATCATTGAATGCAGAATACTTAAACAAAAAAAGTGGCCACGGTTAAGTTTTTATTTCAAAACCAGTACCGATTTTATTCATATTTTCCAGAAACTGTAAACAGTTAAAAAAAAATTCAAATATGATCCATCCTACTGGTTGAGATTCCAGGGTGCGGTTGTCGGGTGCTTTGTTGTGCTCGATTTTTCACGGAATTTAATATTTTACCAGATATGCCATATCAACAAAACCTTTGCTTGAAAAGTGGAAGGTTTCGAGTCGGGGCTGTTAACTGCCTTCCAGCAGCAGGGAGCAGTTTGAATGATGTTTCGGAATGGATTCTCCGAGGAGCAGCTCCTAAAGCGAGACGTTTTACGGGTAACATGTGCTAGGGATTCCATCTGGGAGCGTTATTGCATCCCGTTTGAATGATTCGCATATGATTTAAATTCAAGAATTTTGGTTTCATTTTTATGTTTTAGCTAGCCGAAAAAAATCTTTTTGTTTCTGGATCGGAGAAGAGAAGATAATGGTTTAAGCACTCAGCAAGGAACTCGAGAACCTGTTGAAAATCCTAAAACAGAGGATTTTTTCACATTTTATTTGGGCGCCAATAAATTAAAATTTACGCATGGAAACCACGGCGAACAGACGTACCAGCTCTAACAAAAATTCTTCAAAAAATTGTGTTAAATTTCGAATATTGACATCCAAAAGATACTTTCGAAAAGGCGAAATTGTAAATAAACTCATTAATAAACTGATGCCTCTCTTAAATAAACGATTCAATTAATTGCTAGATAAATGCAATAAAATTAACATTTGAATGGAGAGACTTCACTTCACTTCCTTATTTTATACGGTTTTACTTATTGACTTTTTTTGGGGAGTGTAACAAGTTTTTTTAAATGATTTTTTATAGAAGTGGCTTGAACAACGTCCTCTGCAATCCTCTTTAAAATGAAATGTATGTATGTGTATGTATGTATCCACCTTGGGTTTGCGGCAGCGCTGCGGTTATGGCCAAAAAAATAACCCCCGCGTCCATCTTGGCTACCATGCAACACAGTCATAACCCCTCAATGAGACTTCTATGGGAATGGAATCGTAAGCAGAGGCACTTACGGTATCCAGGGTTATAAGGGAAAAAGTCTCGAGAAGCTTTAACCATATTGTTGACTAACCAGGATAGCATGCAAGTTATAATCCCGCCCCCAAGGCTTCCGAAAAAAGAGTGCGTCTTAATTTTACAAAAAGTAATCAAATACTATCTTTATCTCAACCATGCCAAATTCCCTTGACATAAATTGAGAAACGTCCAGTATTCGAAACGGGTAACGAGCACATACCGCTACCTGCTCCTTTTGCAAAGACGAGGATTCCCTGATGCCCCGAACCACTTTCGATAAAGTTAATATACAGTTATATAATATAAAACAATATAATAAAATATAATGATATGTACTGCAATCTATATAATACTACAACCATATAATATGAATAATACGATTCTTCGACGCTTCGTAAAACAATGATGAAAATATAGCTCGCGCATACCTGGTAAAAAGTTATGTAAAATATATTAACTTACTGATGATTCTTTATAATCTGTTAAATAATAGAAAACTAACTAGCTGAAAATTGAAAATCCAAACAATTAAGTTCTGAAAAGAAGAGTAGATCAGTTATGGCAAAATAAATAAAATTTAGCTGAAGAATAATATGTAAATAAAAAAATAGTTGTGCAGTTTGCAATCCTTATCATTTGTTTTTATAACGCTTTTGATTTTGGAACAAAATGGAATACAGAACTTTGATAGTATGAGATATTTGACACTTTAATTTTATGAATGAATGCAGCAAGTTCCTACTTTCTTTTTAAACTTAAAAAAATACAAAATACTGCAGATATGTAACTAGAATATAAACATGACTACCCGTTAATGAAAAAAGTTATCTTTTCCAAAAGTGATGTTAAGCTGAAACAGTAATATGATTGCTAATAATTAATATAAATCTTTATATTTTTTACAAATAATTGAAATTGTGAGGATGTTCTTGTTACTGATGGAATGAAACTTTGAAATGAATAAAATTGATGAAAATTGAAATGGTAGTTTTTTTTTGCGTAGTTTTTATTGAAGGATGTACATATTTACAATAATTAAGAAAAATATTTAAAACCAACGCAAATAATAAATACACATATGAGTTGTGATATTTTTACCATGCAATAAAAACCAGAAAAGCCTGAAATCTGAAATTCATCTTAAAAATATATGATATAATTAACGTTTTATTTATATGATATTAAATAGTAATATAAAACAAAATAATATAATACACTACAATATAATATAATAAAAATTTCACATATTTAAAGACAGCAAAATATAATAAAGTTTCCTTTAGGTTTCAGTAGGCTGGAAAATTAGTAAATTATCAATCAATATGTGTTGGTTTGCAAACATATAAAAACACAAAAGAATTCATTTGAAAAATAATTTAAAAACTATGATATGGCTATCTAGAATGAAGAATATCAGTATGTGAGATACTTTGTATGAATAAATAAAAAAAAATCAAATTCTGCTTTCCCGATGCTCGAATTTCAAATTATTTTTATTTAATTAGTCGAAATGAAAT
The DNA here is from genome assembly GCF_029784155.1 of Uranotaenia lowii. Lineage (NCBI taxonomy): Eukaryota > Metazoa > Arthropoda > Insecta > Diptera > Culicidae > Uranotaenia > Uranotaenia lowii. The sequence goes on from NC_073692.1 coordinate 118,163,314, forward strand.
TAAAAATTATGTAATGCTATTCATTTTACACGTTGAGCGATTTAATTTCAATGGATTTAACGGCGTTAAACGGGAGGATTAGTTGATTTGATGCTCTAAATACCACATCTATAAATAAATTTGACGAATTATCATGAAAATTTTGAAGTTTCAAGATAATTAAGTTATACATTTGATATAATAAACGTAGTTCTATATGAAATATATAATGAAAACAAACTAGAATGATAGAAAATATTATTACATATATTGATGTCGTAGATGTCGTCATAAAATTCTGTAAGAAATGTGTTTATATTGGAGTTATAACATTAATACAGTCGAATTAAACCGAAACATAATCCTGGATGTATGAGTGCAGTGATTGCATCATTATAGAGTGTTAAATTTGCTGAAATATAAATTTGCCGAAATATAAATAGTTTGCTAAGTACAGTGTCTTTTCCTATATGTACATTGAAACCAAAGCTAATTGTTTCATGGATTTTGTTAAAAAAAACATGAATAGTTTTCAAATAACATTATTGTTGAAACTAATATAAACATTTCATAATATTTTAAACAAAGTAAAGTGAATATGTCATTCAAAATCGAAATGATATTTGACATCATCCTTATATGTGGATTCTTATTGAAAACAATCACTTTTAACATAAATGGTTAAAAAGTTCCTTAACTGCAGCTATAAAATATTTTCGATTCTATCTCGCCTCTATTGATGACTTTGATGAAAATCTTTTTATTTTAGTTGCTCGCATTTCTTGACAATCGAATTGAACTTGTTATTTCCCTAAATGCTGCTGTTAGTCGGTCAAAAGAACAAAAGTCTTATTTTAATGTCCATAATGTAATTTCAATAATCCATAATGCTAAAAACAACATTAACTGCAAACAATAAATTAATTACTTTCACGACAGTTAGAAATGGCCAGAGTGAAAAAAGGAAAATATGGTTAAAGTGAATGAAATGGAATACTGAAACAAAAAAAAATATTTTAAGGTATAAAAGAGTTTAAGGAATTTAGCTATCCACTTTTTCATTTATATGGATGGCATTCAATAAAAAATAATTCTTATAAATTGTTATAAATATATTCAAAATATATTCAAATATATTCATGAATTCTCAAATTTTATACACTTTTGATTGAAAAAGTAAATTAAAAAGTACAGGATAATTATGAAATAAATTGAGAAGAATAGAATACTTAGCTTTTGAGCAGCTGATTTGGTAATCCAACTTTCAACATTTTAAATACCATCTGCATTTAATCCATTTTTTTTTGCTGTCAATGGCTTTGAATCAACTCACAGTATCACTCATATGGCAAATATATTCTCGCGTTTCACTCTCCTTTTCGGTCTTCTTTTCGGCAATGTCACTTACATTACATACCTCCCAGCCATGTTCGCCATTTTTGTAATTTCAAAAGCGTCCCCAACACAGTCAATGCAAAGTTAAACGAACCTCTTTCAGAAAATCATTTATTAAAATCATCTTACCGACGGCTTGACTCAATCCTCTTTAAAATGAAATGGCCCGAAAGTTTTCATAAACTTTGTCCCACTACTTCTGACTTACCTAAGTTTTGGATCGATGTCTTCTTTTCATAAACTTGCTAGTGTGCCGTAAGGTAGTAGCTTAGGTATGCTTATTTAAATGTTGTTTTTCAACAACCCGGTAGCATGGTAGAAATCTACAGAGCCATTCATTTGATAAAGGATCTGAGAGTAACTGTTGAACGAAAGTTCACGAAACATCGTTGAAATGCGAAAAAAAATCACACATTCAATCGCAAATAACTCATCACAGTCAACTCGTATCGCGTCACAATCTTCTACAAACTTGTTTGTCATTGTTTGAACTACAATTCTCGAAATTCTGAGCTTTCTAGCATTACTGGAAACATATTTTAGAGCACAAAGAGTGAAAGTATGTCGATTTTTCATACATTTTGGCGAAAATCTCCATACAAATTTCAAGTCCTTTGCGCCAGCTCGTGCTTCTGCCAAATGACCTGAAACTTTCAGAAAGTCATTTTTTCACCTTAATGCTCTAATCTAGGGGGTGCCGCGTTGAAAAAAATGTTGTAAAAATTATCCCATACACATTTGGGCCAGTCTAATGGAGTATGTTACAGCAGTTTGGACATTTTGCAAAATCCTCAGATTTGAGAGCATAATGAAAAATTCCACCATAACTCAATGTACCGAATGGCCTGCCGAATTTCTGTACAATAACTATTAAACCAAACCTAGTTTTAACTGCCAAGAAGTAGAACAGTTTTTCGTACTATCTTGATCAAACAAATTGCTCCATTCCTAATAACTACTATGTAAAACAAAAAGTTTGTTGATCATCCTTCTATTTGAGACATTTTATCCCATAAAAGATTTGCTACCCGATGCTCCCCGGTAGTTCAACAGTCGCTCCTGCAAAACCCTTCGAGAAACACCTAAACATCATAACCACTCGAAAAAGAGTCCCAAAATCCGATAGCATCTGTATCAGCGCATGTGTTCTCATAAAACACCAACCAGCTAGCACCAGTCATCGCCATCAAAATCCTCGAAAAATGTCTGCATACGCTTTGGTGGAAATCCCAAACGATTTTATTCGGATCTTTCTGCGCCAGGCTACAGGCCACATTACCATTCCGTCTCTGGCACAATTCGATTTTCAGAATTACGTAAGGCGAACCGAAAATTTAATCAAAATAATTTGATTGCCTTCCATCCATCCGTTTGGCACGATACGATGGGGCGGATCGATTTGGTTGTTGTGGAGGGGTACGTGTGAGTGTTTTTATATTCCCGCCTTTTTTTGCCGGAGTAGGAATGAGCAAACCCCAAAACGAACTACCACTACACCGGAGTTCATGAAGATGACCGAGAACCGACAAATAGTATGTATGTTGTAGCACGTCAATTCACACTCTTAACGAACGACGGTACAGGACCCATCTGGGTTATCTCCGGAAAGCACCAGAAGGAAGAAGGAGACGCGGTCACTGGACAGTTGTTACAGTTCATCAAGTCCTGATGCACTATGGATGATAATGTGAACAAAAATCGGAAAGGTTACTGTTCCCAAATTGTATGTAAAAAAATATAATAAAAAAATTTACAGAATAAAGACACTTTAACTCATTTTCAATTATTGCTATCTGAAATTATTTTATGCACTGTATTGGACGATTCAGCTGCAACCCATTTTCAAAAATCTCTGTATTAAAGACATTTCCATATTTAAATTTCTACACCCCCTATGCATATCGTAAAAAAAGCATTTCTGTAAATTATGGAAGTGAAAGAAAATCATGGAAATCCAGAATTAGCAAAAGAAGTTTGAATTTTGTACTGGGAAATTGAATTGATCTATTCTAAAGACATAAGATAAACAAAAATTTGAGAGTTTTTTTTACAGCAGATAACAGATTTGTAGCTGTTAAATTAATTAAAGTTATGCAGAAAACCACTTGCAGTATACTATTATCTCTTTATATGAAATTGAATACTGTAGAAAAAGTTGCATGATAGAAATAAAAAATTGACTTGATCCAAAATAAGTCTGTTAATCTATGGGAACTAATGAGTGTAGAATAGGTTTTCCAGATTCCCGGTTTAATACAAAAATGTTCGGGTATTTATCATTAAATTTGTCGGTATTTATTCATTTTGTTTTTGAAAAACCTTAGAACCCAAATCATAATTGTTTTGATTTTTCATTTTTTTAATTTTGAATTACAATTACCGTAAAACGGGGTAACGTTGACAAGCAATAAATTATTGCACATCATCACCAATAACTCAGTCTATAGTTTGAAATTTTGAAAACTGTTTTCTACATTTGAAAGCCTATTTATTGAGTATTAAATAGGCAACATTTGGTTTGTATTTGAATTTTTTTCTGTAAGTAAAAATGTAATTTCAAAATCCTAAAATATCTATGCTTTCTAAGGCTCGCAAACAAACAGCTCTCCTGATGATACCAAAAAGCTTTTAGAAGCAAATGGGTTGTTGAAAGTGAAAGAATTTTTTTTCTTTGTATGTGTATAGTTATAGTGCTATTTTTATAGTCACTTAGTGAAAAAAAACTTCATATTAAAAAAAGGGACATTTTCCAAGAGTAAGCCCGTATTGGGCAAATGGAACCCTATGAAATGGTTAATTTTGAAGTAAAAATGAAGTTTAAATTAGTGGGAGGGCCTAGAGGAATGTGTTTAGGTAAAATTTCATTTGTATTTTCTAGCTAAAACTATTTAGCAATTGTTTTAATTTTTTCCCCTAAATGTATGCAACATAATAGTACATTTTTCAATTATTAATGTGATGATTAATGATTATAACTGATTGTTAATGTGTGAAGGTAACATTTCATTTGTGTTTTGTAGCTCAAACTATTTAACAATTATGTTAATTTTTTACCATTCGAAAGTAAGGTGAAATTGATAAACTAGCATTTGTAAATGTTATGGTTATGATTATTAAATTCAAAACAAAGACGAGATCGATCTATTAATCAAATTTAAAGTGGTCCAATACATTTCTGCAACCATATTTTACGTTCATAGGAGTCCAGTATTGATTTTAAAATTATGAAACATGTCACATTCCGCTTTACAGATAAAATAATCGTAAAATATTGAAAAAAAGTGTTCAACATTATTTTGGTAACCTTCCTTTTCTTCTTCTTCTTCTTCTTCTTCTATTATGGTCCAGTTACAAAGACTTTATGATCAGGGGTATCCGTTTAGACTCCTTAAAGTGTACAATCCGTAGAAATATTTTGTATTCTTTTATACTCCGTAGAGTATACAATATCCGTGTTCTTTGTAAGATTGTTTTATTTTGTTGTGTATGTGTTCATGTCACGTCCGAATACTTACAAAATTTCCTTAACCTAGATTTAAGGGTAGCGGGATTCGAACCTTGGACCTCTGGCTAATATGCCAGACACGTCTGCCAATACGCTAAACGACCACCATATTTTAGAAGCCAAAAATGTGATTAAAGTTTAACTGAAGTGGTTTGATAAAAATGTCATTTTTCTACACCCAAAATACTTTTCACATTTTCGCTACTTGTTTTGCCACAATGAAAATCATATGAAATCAACGTATATTTCAGGAAACAAACAGAGCGCGCGTAGCATGTAAAATTCACGTAGTTTCCATATGAGTTTCAAGTTTTCTGAAATGTTGTCCATCTGATCAAAATTTTTAATCTGATGTTTTTTTTTTCATCTAGATTTAGTAACTCAGTCCATAGGCTTGAAAATTTTTATGTAAGAGTTTAAGGACCGTTTAAGACCGTTTAAAGTCATGTTTTGAGATCCCTCCCCTCACAAGAATGGGGGGCTTTCAAACAAATCTTACCTGAATGTCTGCACAACTGTTGAATTAATATTGTAAATGGATCCAAAATTGTCAAGAGAGAAATGCATGTTGTTTTAACGCTAGTTTGAGACCCACCTCTTTTCTTGAAGAGAGATGTTTTATAGAAATGCTTACATTTCTTAAAACTAACCAAGCAACCAAAAAAGATTAATCAACTAATAGGAACTTGGCAAGGAACAAATCTAGCAAATTGAACTAAATTTGACCTCTGAGGATTTCAAGGTACCCTAAAACGGGGTAACATTGATCAACGGGGTATCTTTGATCAACAAAAAAATTTTCCACTTTATCATCAATACCTCAGTCTATAGATTGAATTTTTGAAAATTGTTTTCAACGTTTGAAAGCCTATTAATTTAGTATCAAATAAGTAAAATTTGGTCTGTATTTGAAATTTTTTTCTGTAAGTAAAAATGTAATTTCAAAATCGTAAAAATTCTATTTTTTCCAAGGCTCGCAAACAAACAGCTCTCCTGATGGTACCAAAAAGCATTTAGAAGCAAACTGGAATAAAAACTTTTATCTTTGTATATGTTTAGTTAAAGTGCTATTTTTATAATCATTTAATGATAATTTTTTATATAAAAAAATATGGACATTTTCTAATAGAAAGCCCGTATTGGACAAATGGATAGGGACAATATCAAATGGTTTATTTTGAAGAAAATATGAAAATGGAAATAATGGGAGGGCCTAGGGGAATTTGTAATGGTAAAATCTCATTTGTATTTTGAAGCTAAAACTTTTTAAAAATTGTTCTAATTTTTGCCCCTAAATGTATGCAACATCATTGTTCTTTTTTCGATTATAAATGTTTTCAAAGGAAAACGTTGAAAAGAAATGTAACTTGCATATGTGAATATTATGAAGGTGTATTGTATCCTTTGTGATAAAAAAAACTCGTTAAAATCGTCCAAATAGAGACTGATCAATGTTACCCCAAATAATCAATTTCTGAACAGAGACGAAATCGATTTTTAAATCAAATTTAAAATAGTCTAATAAATTTCTGCAACCATGTTTTACGTTCAAAGGAGTCCAGTCCTGGTTTTAAAAATATGAAACATGCCACATTCCTCTTAACAGAAAAAACAATCGAAAAATATTGAAAAAAATGATCAATCTTACCCCGGATTACGGTAAGACAAATCGTCTATTATGAAGCTGCAATCTCATTCCATCTGTGAAACAAATGCTTCTATACAAATTCAATATTCAATTGATGTGTATAACTCGAGAATTCAGCAAGCAAACCGAACTTAAAAAAACTAAAGGTCTTCCTTTTTCTTATATAAAAATGATTGAGAATTTCATATTTACTTTAATTGATAGCTTTGTCTAAAGTTATTTTAGTTTGAAGCCAAATAGATTATATTTCGCAAAAAAGAATGTATCTGTGTGGTTACATCAATTTCATTTTTGTTGTTTTTTTGTGCATTCTCTAGATATTATTATTATTATTATTATTATTATTATTATTATTATTATTATTATTATTATTATTATTATTATTATTATTATTATTATTATTGTTTTTTAAAGACATACACCGTCTTAGCCGATTTCGGCTTTACAGACTGAATAAATGACGTGGACAACTTAATTAACATTTAACACCCAGTACCGAGATGGGAATCGAACCCATGCCATCAGTGGGCATGCGATTAACGTCTTACCACGCTAACCACTCGACCACCCAGACGTACACGTTTTCCACGCAGCTTTTTTTTTTCTTTCGCAGTCTATAATCATAGATTGCTCAATTTTTTTTCCAGAACTTAGGTTATTTTTTTATTTCAGGCCTTGTGACTGCTCTCATTGAGTATTTCAAAAATGTCTCGTCTCCGTCTCTCATTTTGAACCAAACCTCGGGAAAAAAAAACTTCAGAAAAAATCAACCAAACACGTACACGATGTCAGAGCTCAGTAACAGAACAAATAAGATCAAATAAATAAGCCATTAACTCATATTGGTACCTTATGTAAGTAGCTAATGGATCAAGTAGGCTGTTGTATGACAGCATGGTTGCATTTTTTTTTTAATATCCAAACATTCAGTGTTTAAATAATTTTTATTTTAGTTTTTAGTGAATCTAGAAGATCCAGTTTTTTTTCTTTTGAACGAATGATTTGGAGTCATTTTATTGAAAATAAAAATTGAATGAAAAATTGGGTTAGTGAACAGATACTAAATTTTCAAAAAAAATCAATGAGCTAAATTTCAAATTAGATTGAGTTCAAGTTTTTCTGTCAAAAAAATTATCAAAAGCAATCCCAAACGTACGAAATGGACCAAAACATGTTTTTCTAAAACGTAAATAACTTTCGAATTGGCAAAAAGTAACAATTCATTTTTGTTTTGTTGGATAGCTGTGAGAATTCCATTTAAATTTTTGAATAGGACTGAGAGTGGGGTCTCGTGGGGTAACATGTTTTCCAGATGTCCGAATATGATGAAAATTCGTAATTTTTTTTGTTATGTTTTTGTGCTCGAATAAAAAAGAGTATTGGAAATATTTTTTTTTGTTTTTGCGATAAAATGCAAAAGCATTAAACCCCAAAAGGGCTTGTAATATAACTCTGTTGGCAAGTCAGTTGCTTTCTGAGCCGATGTCCCTGAGTTCGAGCCCAAGAGTAACATCGATCACACTGATAATCGGAACAAAAAATAAACAGATTCCAACTTCACCTAAGTAGAAAACTGTATGCAATAACGAATTTTAATCTATGTTTGACAGATTTGTGATCGGTTTAATGTCCAGTTTCTGAAAAGCATAAATTTATGATGAATTTTTGTGATTTTTTTTTTGGCATATCGGTGAGAATGTTTGTGAAACATGTTCATGGATATGTCGAAAATAAAATTTACAAAAATCAATTAACTTATCTTAAAAATGGTGAATTTTCAAAAATTACAAAAAGGGGTTTTGGCCAAGCTTTCATAGGTCCTGCCCCTGCCCCATTGTGTGATGCCTTTAAGAAAATTGTATTCGGTGAGCCTTTATTATAGTTGCTTGACTCGAATTTCACATTCTGTAGGAATGACAAAAGATATAAATGACAATAAAACATCAACATCTAATATATAAAGATGAGTTGGACTATATATGTTTGTTTGTTTGTATGCACCTTATACAAATCCACACCGCTTAACCGATCAGCCTGAAATTTGGTACGGAGATGTAGTTGAACCAGGGTAAGGTTTTAGTAATAGTTCTGAGCCCCTCCCACTTAAGAAAAGGGACCCTCCCATACAACTTTCGGTTTTATTGACACGAATCAAAAGTCATGGCACCCATTTTGTCATCCGATTTTTTTTTCCTTTGGCGGGGTTATTTTCACCATCACCATGGGCCGGGCATTAGAAACGACCATCCAGAGTTCACGTGTACTGAAAGCAAATCAAAGCTTGCTAAGCATTAAATATTTGAATGGGGAAATTTTGGCGGGTGTTTTTATTCTTTCTTCTGTTCAAATCACGTGGTACTGGTACGAGATATTCTGATGCAATAATCAGCCAACATTTTGGATTGAAAAATACAACTAGCCTGTTAGTAATATTTTGACTAGAATTGTAGAACTATTCAAAGTGCTCCGTACCGCCCTTGGGGGCGGCTTTGGGAGTCTTCAATCATATATAGTGAACAGTGAATTTACTTTTTTATCTGAATAACTATTTGGACTGAGTTCTGAAAACTAATCAAACGATTTTAATAAATTCTAGCTTTTTAGAACCAACCATTTTGATATTCCTGGAGTTTCCATAGAAAAAGAAAAGTTACGTTTTTAGATTTAGAGTTATAAGGCTACGATTTCAACGCATTGATAACCATCGGGGAAATCAATCGGGAGATTAGAAAATTTATTAGATAACTAAATCAGAGGGTTTTTAGTTTTTTACAATTCAAATTCATTGGCCAATCTATAACATTTGAGTTATTATTCGTCATCAATGTGTTCAATTCTACCATCCAATTCTAATAATCTTTACATTGATCACTGTTCACAATGATTAATGGGATACAGCTGGAAAAAAATCAATTTCCCCTTTCCCTCTACCTCCCCCCCTCCCCTCGAAATTTCCAAAATAACCCGAAGGGGAAATAAATATAGTTTGAAGTATTTTAAGTTAATTTAAAAAAAAAAACAAATATCCTAAAGATTACAACACCAAAAAAAAAAATTGGAAAGACTGACTTGAGTTATTTCACCTTTTTAATTCTTGATTCATAGGTTTTGTGCAATGACAAATTATAAAATTTTGTTGCATACAAGCTTCCGTGCAATTTATTCCAATTTATTTGTTTTTGGTATTATGTTTTAAACCTTTATCATAATATTATAAAATGGGCGATATTGGTTCCGAGATGATTTGTTTTCGATTACTCAAAAAACTATTAGTAGGAATTTCAACATTCAAGAAAAACTCATCATAAAACAGTGTGAAATAAAATAGCGGAAAAAAACACACATACAATTGGAAACTTGCAAAGTGAGCCTCCGAAGTTCGGAAGTTTATTTTCATAGAATTTTCTAAGTAAATAAAACTCAAATATACCACTTAACAGGGAGATCATCCATTTTGAAAAGCGGGATTTTCATTAGATGGGGGATAGAAAAGATAAAAAAAACAGTTTTCTCATTTAAAAATAAAAAAATATATTGTCATATCTATTGCAGTGTCCTAAAAATGGTGGATAAATAATGTTTTTTGTGATAGAATTAATAGCATACAAGGGAAATTATTTAAAATTTCTTTTAAAGAAAACCTCATAACTATAAGTCTTTCAATAATATGAAATCGATAAACACAGTAGATAATCTCAATCAAAACTTAAAAAAATATAACTTACAAAAATGAATATAAAGCTTTCAAAATTTCAAAAAGTCAAACGACTCATTTTGATTTATATTTTGATGAACCCGAGCAAGGCCGGGTAAAATCAGCTAGTATTTACTATTTACGAAAAAAAAAAGATTCTCCATCACCAAAAAAGTTTAAAATTTATCAACTTATAGTAATTAGATCCATGACATATTGAAACAGAAATTAGAAGAGAAGGTTTTCCGTAAAGTGACTAAAAAGTACTATTTATTTACCAGTTGTACAATTTCACCAGTCGAAATCAATTATGTATCTTCATATGTATATTTCTTCATAAAGATTTTACGGGAATGAGTTATTCAGAGTTATGGGAACATCACAGAAAATAGAGAAAATGTTCATATAACGCGCCACTCGGGATTTGAAAAATCAGTAACATTTTAAGCCTGCAAAATATTACTATTTTTTTCTAAAAGCTGTGATGAGCCATGGCTAGTACTATTTTTACTAAAAATATAACTGTGCCGTGAAAATTTCACAATTCATGTTTTTCTTCATTTCAATACACTTTCAATAAGGTTACACATCAAAAGAGGATATTCGAAACCATGATTTTATGATAAAAATCATACTTAACTCGCTTAACTCTTAAGGGTATGTTTCATAACAGTCCATGCGCACGTTATAACGCGCCCAACGTAATATGCTGAAAAAAGCATTAATCTTTCAAAACGACAAATTTTCATTGAAAGTAAACAAAAAGTTCAAAACCAAACCAGCCAAAAAAATCTTCTTATATTAATTTTTCTATGGCTTTGACTATGGTGAATATGAAAAACAACTAAATGAATTTGAGTTATTTAAAATCATAAGCTTTTGTAGAAAACAAATTTTTTTTCAGTAAGTACACTCGTTTTTTACACGAAATTTAAGTGGAATACCAATCAAGTGGAATTACAATCGCTTAAGTGGGGCATAATAGAGCATTTTTCCCTTACACCAGATTCGTTTATAGGGGAAAATAGGCTAACACGGACACCCTAAAGTAGAATCGCAATAGAAAATCAGATATCATCGGAGTTTTCGTGCAGATGGGCAGTTTGGGTTGTTTGCATTAATCATTGAAATAAGTAAATTTCTTTCATCAAGAATGTTTTTATAGCAGTCTAAAACATGCTTGCACTTTTCAAAAATAGTTAGGTAAAACGAAAACTGAGTGGAGAAGGTACATTTTGACAAAAAATGCTGTAAAAGCACCTAGGTATACATTTGTGTGAGTGAAATATTTGAGACCGTTTTTAAACCAAAATGAAACCAACTGATCCGAGTCCAGAAGCGAAACAGTGTGGTTTTCGGTATTCCGTATTTTACAAGCGCTTGCTGGCCAGGTGGTGGTACCAAGAAAGACATCGAAACCCGGATCAGAAAGGCCCGATTTGCGTTTGCGAATCTCCGAAACATCTGGCGGTCACGCCACGCCTCTACGAACGAAAATCCGAATCTTCAACTAAAACGTCAAATCCGTATTGCTGTACGGGTGCGAAACTTGGTGCACATATGCGGTAACGACGCGAAAACTGCAAGTATTAGTAAACCTCTGCCTGCGGAATATCATCCGCGCTTGGTGGCCTGACAGCTGGATCTCGAATGAGGAACTGCATCGCCGGTGTCATAAAAGGGCGCTAGAAATCGAGATTCGGGAACGTAAGTGGAGATGGATTGGGCACACGCTGCGAAGAGATGAAAACGAGATTTGCAGAGAGGCGCTAGATTGGAATCCAGAAGGACATCGAAGAAGAGGCAGACCCAGAAACTCGTGGCGGCGAAGCCTAGCCGCTGAAATCCGAACTGTCGACGAGAATCTTGACTGGGATCAAGTGAAGACGCTGGCTCCGGATCGTCAACAGTGGAGGTCTTTTACCACGGCCCTATGCACCGGAGGATCGGCGCGGGATTATTAAGTAAGTAAGTAAGTTGCTGGCCAGGATTCAGTTTTTACAGTTTTGATGGGCTGTTTTGAAATGTTGACTGCTTCTCCACCGACAATACGTTTGTTGCTCAAGCCTTTCTGAAGAAATCCGCTAATTGTTCTCCAGATGGTTAAACAGTAGCCCAATTAACACTGGAGTGCTCGTATTTTGAGAGGTTTTTAGATAAACTCTGGCACGTTTTGTGTAAACTATTGAGCTTAGATAAGAACAAGCATAAATAAAAGTTAAATTATTGCTTAAAATGATGAATAAATTTTTATCCGCACGCTTGTACGAAAGATTCCCATAGTGTGTTGGGTCCCTCTCACTCGGCCGGCTGTGCTTAACTTTGTCGTCGGTTTTGCATTGGCCGGTTGTCGAACAGGTCAAGAAAACTTCATCAATAGTACCCCATCGGCAATCGGGAGAACCGTCGTCGTCGTCATTCGAAACCCAGTAAGGATACAGGAGAACGAAAGGGGTGCTGAGGTCCTCCGAAGGCTGTGGATGGGGGAAAGCTCAGTACAAAATGGCACCAAATGTCCCAGGTCAACATCGAGGGAATAGATAACTTGTGCCGTGCACCGTTTCTCGTTTCCATTTGCCGTTTCGTTATTCGCCGCCCGGATTGTGGGCCCATCGCTTTGGACGTCCTTTTCGATGGCTGCTGAAGAACCCATTTTAGATGTTACTGTTGATGATGATGGCTCCATGCCGAGGCCATGTGCAGAGCTTAGAAATCCTTGCTTGGGACGACACGGGAAATCGGAAACGTGTTTTAAGGGGGGTTTGGAAGTTTGAGACGCCCGACGACCGGTTGAAGGTTGCCTTTTGTGGGAGCATACAGATAAGTACATTAAGAAGATTTATATTCAAATAAACCGCATACACATATAGCCGAAAGTTGTACATAACCGATTAAACTGGGAGAGGGAAGGATGAATGCTTTGAATCAGGGGTGCTGGAAGTGGCACAGTTTCTTCGTGTCTGGCTGTTTGAGTTTTGGGACTAGTTTAGGAAAAGTGCTGGGATTTAATGGACCAATGTGGATTAGATGTGGTAAGCGGGATAAAATGTAAACATCCGTACACTCCGAGTTAATTTATTGATACGATGATCGAAAACAACAAACGGAGGAAACCTATCAGGATCCGGTTCATGGCTGTTTGTAATTATGTATCTGTAGAATCAATCAGACAAATACATAATCCGCAGTGAATTATGTGCTTTGTTTCGGTTATACTAAATCGAGAGCTGTTTTATTTGGGAGCATGGGGGATCAATAAGATGTGCTTTAAATTATATTTGATTAAAAGTGATTGTTTAAAGGCTTTAGAGTAATAAAAAAAAAGGTTAAGTAAGAAATTGGAATGCTCTCTCAACCAAATGGCGTCTTAACTAGAGAGTCCTTCACGGGAATCAAAAAAATTCGGGAATTCCTGTATCCCTAGAAACGATTAACAAATCTCGGAAATTTTGAAACCCTGAAAATAGAGATAGATTTTCGAAAAATTACAAAACATTACACTAACGTTATTTTTGCCTTTTAATATTTTTGCCCAAAATTCATCTCGATTCACGAAATCCCTGTAGAAGAATCGTTCTGATGGCAAATATTCGTGCCAAAAGGAGTCATTTTAGAAAAAACTGTCCGAAATCAATCAACCGTTAAAATACCTAAGTGTAATTAAAAAATTGGTCGATTCAGTTTCGACTTTCCCAAATATCCCTCATTTTTATTCCACATTCCACATCTTTATTTTCCATCCTTAAAATTTTATATATTTTTTGTATAGATATTCTTTATTTAATTTCACCATTCCTTCTCAACTGTATTCGAAATAGAATATTTTTTTTTACTGATCTTTTTTTCCCTCATCTCAATACTATATTTCATCCTCAGCAAAAACTTTTCAAATCTTTAAATTTTTATTCATTTTCTGCATTTTCTTCATTCAATCTTAGAATATTCTTTGCTACTAAAGAAACTATAGTAAACAAAGAGGCGCAATCTGATCCCTTTCGAAATAATGTGCTTGCAACCCTGCTGTAGGCCTGCCTTTAAGCCTGCTTGGTTTTGCTCGATTGGAATGACACTGACAGAAAATAAAAAAAATCCAATCGTAACATTTCGTCTCTTTGTTTACAATATGCTCGTTATTTGCTCAGCCTTTCAAATCTGTGCTTTTCCTGTCGCTCTGTCTTTGTTTACGAGAGCCGGAATTATTGGATAGTATTTTTAGAAACAACCTTCCTAACCAGAAGGCCAAATGATAACAAACAGTTAGCAGCAGTAGCTTTTAAAATTCGCGTGTCCGCAATCCGTCCTTGTCCACCGGAAGGCAGAATCAAAACAAACAATCAGCAGCAGCAGATTTAAAAATCTGCGCTTGCTAAGCTAATTCCGTTTTTGTTTACAACGGGAGCCAAAGCAAAACAAACAATCTTAAAAATCTGCGCTCCTTAGGCCATTACGTTTTTTTTTCACCAGAGGGCCAAATTGTTACAAACAATTAGCAGCATTAGCTTTAAAAACTCGAGCTTACTAAGCCAATTCCGTCCTGGTCCACCGGAAGGCCAAACCAAAATGAACAATCAGCAGCAGAAGCCTTAAAAATCTGCACTTCCTATGCCAATCACGCCATTTACACCGGAAGGCGAAATCAAAACAAACAACCAGCAGCAGAAGCCTCAAAAATCTGCGATTCCTAAGTCAATTCCATCATTTCCCACCGAAAGACCAAATCGAAACAAACAATCAGCAGCAGCCTTAAAATTTTGCGCTTTCAAGCCAAACCGGCTCTTTCAAGGGACCAAATCAGAAACATTTTTGTACGTAGCAGCAGCCTTTAAAATCGGTGCTTCCTGTGCCAATCCGTCTTCCTACCGGAGGCCGAATCAGAAACAAATTTCTAGGTTTTACCTGATAGCCAAGATTCAAAAGAATATTGCCTATATTTAGTTTAGTTGATTCGATTTTAGGTTTCAATTAGGAAGTTCTGACTAGTTAAAAAAAGTGAGGAATCTTTATTGTCACTGTGAATGTGATAATTTAAGTTCCCCTGTAAACCCAACAAGCTTCCATTTAAAAGGAAGCTCATTCGCCTTAGGAATTTTCCAACTTTCCCACACAGTGACTGATTTCCAGGTTTTGGCACACGTTTTAAAACATTTATTTGAACACTTTTATGAATTCTTTACACGATCCAGTGATGCATTTCACATATTTTCTAAAGGTTTTTCTTAAGGTGCCCATGCCCATTTATTCCCGTACCACACCTGTTCTGTTTTTTTTTACTCATAAACTCTACACAAAAGATATTTTTACGAGCTTATTGAAATTTCAGTTATTTTCAGTTATTAGCATGAATTGATCTGTAGTAGTCCGTAAGTTTTATGAGCTGTTAATATTCAATAAAGAAAAAGTCTAACGAGATTAATTTGAATTCTTCCTAAGAATCTTAACAAGAAATCTTCTAGGTTTAAGAACGAATGACAGTTTATTCACTCGAGAAAATCCGATCCTATGGATAATGTTGAATTCGAGAAAAACTTTTGAAAACATATTCAAAATGTCATGGAATTGTGAAACGTGACAATTTCTCGACATTTCCGCATAAATGCAGTTCATCTCAAAAGTTTCAACCATGCAAAAAGGGTGCTAAGCTCAAGAAATTGTTTCTTTTGATCTTATGTTTGAAATAAGATGATTTTTTTCCAAAGCTTGATATAAACGTTGAATTTATCTTCTTTTTGAAAAGCATTAAAGTGATGCTGCACTAAGCATACTTAGCATTACTAACTAAGTAGTTGGTGTTTGAACAATATATACTTAATTTGAAAGCATTGGACGGGCTAAAATGAGGCTGCAAGGTTGCACGGTTTTATCCGTGTTTGCCCAGATATTTTTTACAAAATTAGCGAACAGCTGGCCCGGTTGCCTGGATTTCATTGAAAAATACCCGGAATTTCCCCAGATTTATTCACTTTATTTGGCAAATCAAACGGAAAAAAACAAATTGTGTTGAAAAAATGTTTAATTGATGCCTAGCAAGTTTTATAAAAATAATCATGGTTGGTTTTTTGAAAGCATAAAATTCGATTTCAAATCTGTCGAAGAGTTTTAATGAAAAAAAAAATTAATTTCAACTTTTTTTCTTGATTTGCGTTGGATAATTTCTGAATTTTTTAAATTGCGACCCAGAGAATTTTGAATTTTGACAAAATTTTCCCGCATATTGCACGTATTTTTTATGGTAAAGTTAAAAACCTAATGCCCGGATTATGCCAGGTTTTTGCATAAAATTGCCCAGTTTTGTCCGGCCCGGACACGTGCTAAAAAAATTCTAGCATCCTTATCCTAAACTCAAATCTTTAATAAATTAGAGAATTAATTTATGTTTTGAGCATCTTCGTATAAAATTTGGAAATCTATTATATAAAATTCTCTTGTAACGGTGTTTGTACTACTACTCCTCCTGGGCTTGTGATATAGCTCAGTTGGCAAGTCTGTTGTCTCCTGAGCAGATGTCCGCGAGTTCGAGCCCAAGAGTAAACATCGAACACAGTTGCACCGGATAAGTTTTTCAATAACGATCCGCCAACTGTAACGTTGATAAAGTCGCGAATGCCATAATGATGGTAAAACGACTATAATCGAAACAAAAAAAAAAAAAAAAAATACTACTCCTCCGAAATGACCCAAACGATTCGAATGAAATTATTTTTAGAATATTCTGTAGCCATGCGAATCGGTTTATATCAAATAAAAATTACAAAAAGTCGCATCAATTGTCCGCAATAATTCAATTTGTAGTTATTTGAATCAAATTAAAGTCATGGCATCCATTTTTTTTTTTGAGATTTTCTTTACTTTAGGCGGTTTGTTTTTCGTCTCCAAGGTCGAGGCGTCGCGAGCCAATGTCGCCAGAGGATAGTAACCAAGGCATAGCATACTGATCAGTGAAAATATTTTGGCGCGTATTATTCAACCAAGCATATTTTCAATGCAAGCGGTGGCGATATGGTCTTGATGTGATTTTTTTTCTTCTTCATTCATAGCCCATTTGTACAGCACATGGTTATGCATGATGCTTAGACGTGATTCAGATTGACATTTTGCCGATCGAATAAAGCATATAAATTTTATTTCGCTAAAATCTGAAATTGAAAAGTCAGGCATCCAATTTCAAAGATTTTCTTTTCTTTGAGGGGTTTGTTATTCGTCTCCATAGGCGAGGCGTCGCGAGCAAACGTCGTTGCAAAATAATAGTAACCAAAGCATACTGTTCATTGATCGCTGGAAAAATTTAAAAGTTAGGCGCCTTTTTCTCAACCAAGTACCAATATTTCTGATGCACGTGGGGGCGATATGCAATCTAGATGGGTTTTTTTCATGCTTATTTGTACACAGCACATGGTAATAACTAAATGACGCCTAAATGTGACACGGATTGATATTTTATCGACCGAATCAAAACCATATAAACGATTTTAAATATTAAAACCATTTTTAATTCGTGTTAATTTAAGTAGTAAATTGTTGGCCAAAAAATATGAATTTGGTAATGCATATGAAATGATGTTATGATGACACATTGCGGACGTTTGAAAAAAAGAAATTGGGAAGCTTTACATTCAATTTCATATATTGGAACTGAACGTAGTTAACTGAACAAGAGTCTGCCGTTTGAAATAGATTAGATAGGATTGAAGTTTTTAAAGGCCGAATGAACTTTTTGATTTTCTGCAAACGTAAGTTGAAGTTATCAATAAAATAATCTACTTTTTAATAACAAAAAGTGAGGATATGCATTTTCCGGAAGAATTTTCAATTAACTAAGAAAGTAGACTAGAGCAAGTGCAAACTTTCAACTTTTTCAAAAAAATTTATACATTTTTTCTTCATCTAAAAATGGTTGGTCCCAAAAAACTATATGATTTAATAAACTCAGCTCTTTTTTTAAATCATTCACCAAAAAACTGTTTACACGTTTACTGTTTGTTTACACACAATTCAAGTACGTTCTTAACATGAAAAGTGTGTTTTGGTTTTACATATTTTAGCTACATAGAAGAGACTTTTGATACACTTTTTGGTTGAAAAGTTTTTTTTGTGATTGATATTCTAGGGGCAGCAGATTTTTATGATCAACTTCAAATATGACCTGGAAGCAAGGTTGCTGATCTTCGCTCAGAATGGTTTTTCACCCCGATCCTAGTCACCAACGATTTTACTCCTCAACATAGAAAGTCTGTTTTCTTTAGAAACGACGCTATTCAGCGTCGAACGACGCAAACCTAGTTTGTTTTTCTTCCCCTCTTTAGTGATCAGTTATTTTCTGAGTTACTATCGGTAACCATCAAACAATCATCATTCGCTTCTAATGAAAACATTGCACGTAGACGGCGTCGAATTCTTCGACATCTACTCGACTCGCTGACGATCATGCTTCGCCGCGAAGGCTTCATGAAGGAAAATGATTTAATTTTGGAACGCAAGATATGCCCAAAAACCAAATTTATGCCAAAATTTGCTTATTTCCCACTCAAGGTGTGTTAATTATTTAATTAAATATCGGTCTTAGTCTTTATCCCAGGAATTGATCCCTAGTAGCATTTTTCCTTAAAGGTCTGATTTTGGGCATGAATCAACAGCATCGTCATCAACTCGCGCCGAATCAATTCGCATACGAATTCATTCAGTAGCGAAGCGAATGATTGCTGGAGTAAACAACGACTGAAAATCGGAAGGAGAAAATCAACAAGGAATGCTAGGCAACACAAACAGAACGAAAATTCATAGTACACGGTTCACTAAGACGGCGTTCTTATGTTGTATGTTTTGATTCGTTCGTGAGTCAATGCTAACAGCGTCGTTACTGTGGTTGCGTCGGTAACGATTGGAAATTTTGAAGCAAACGAAGCGATTATCAGTAACCCTGCCTGGAAGTGTTAAAAATAATATTAATTTCTGTAATTTCTTAGGTAAAATAAGTGAAAACGCGCCATTTAGCAATGAAACATCTGCCATTTAAGAATTTTATCTTTCTGATGAGTAACATAGATAGCAGGGAGTTGCTCGAGAAACTACAGATCAGTGCGCCGTCTAGAACGTTACGCCATTACTATTTCCTAAGACTCCCAACTCATCGTACACAATATGGCCTTAATAACCCTCTGGAAAACTCATGTCGGCATTTTAATAATGTTAACCACCTTTTCGACTTTAATTTAAGCAAGTGTTCTTTTAGATTAAGGATTAGTTAATAAGTACACATCTGTGCGACATAATCGAAGGTGAAATAATAAATAAATAAAATAAAATAAAAACAAATGGCCAGGAAAAAAGGATATCCGAAGTGTTGAATCTGAAGAGGATATTCGAAATTATTATAAAGGTCTTTGAAAATCAAGGTCTTATGGTTGAACAGCATTCAGTGAAATTGTAGTACCAAGCATTAATTTATTCCGGAGAAAAACTTAGGATATATCAATGAAAGTTGATATAACAGACAAATAAGAACAAGTATTAACCCTTTCCTTCCCACGAGGTTTTTCACGTTTTAAAAATAGAAATATTGATTTACAACGTAAGTTCTAGAACAAAAGATGCATAATTTAAGCCTACTTTAATGATCCATTTGATAAATTTGGGTTTTGAGATGGAGCATATGTGCTCCATTGGGAAGATAACAACACATAGGGTGCAAATGAAAAACAGGAAATAATTGCAAAAAAACATGGAATTTCATCACTTCATTGATCACAAACTAAAACGATCCTATTTGATAAAAAACTTCTTTGGTATACGCATCCCTCGAAAGCCTATTTATTGAAATATTTGAAATTTTCATTTTTGCCTTGAACAATGGCCGCCATGACACTTTGCGCAAGGAAAAGAAAACATGCCGTTTTTCGAGAAAATCTCGAACTTTTACAAGAATTTCGAGACATGTGGCCATTTAACCAGATGAAATAACTACCCTGAAGCGAATTTTTTTGTTGACGAAATGATTTTCATGTGTATTGATAAGAAGCTTCACAGGAAGAAAAGTACGTTTTGTTCCCAGTGTATCACCAGTGATCCACTTTACTTACTCAAAAATTTACATGTTTTAGTTGAAATCTAAGTAAACCATCAGTTGATTCTGCTTGCATAAGCAACCTTCTGCACGTCAGTATTTTTATATAAAGGAAATTATAAAAACTTGTAAAGTTATTGAACAATAAATGACAACTTGATTTAATTTCGAAAAAAATCCGACTTTTTTGCAGTTTTTGATCTGCCAAGCGAAACCTAGCGAATCGATTTTCTTCAAATTTCGTGCAATGTTTCTTCACTCATATCTACACATTCGATGAAAAAATGGTGTTGATCCGAAGCGCCCAGTTCAAATGCGAGCTGTACAAAGTTGTGGATCACCTGTGCTACCATGGGAAGGAAAGGGTTAAATTCATTTTAAAGTCTTTGCACTGACGCATCTGAAAAAGACCTATGTGTTTTCACTTGCCCCAATAAATGGGACAAATTTAAACTTCGATATTTTTTTGTCAACATCACTAATATTTTTTTTGAAATTATTAATTTTTTCAGAGAATATGAAAGTTGAACTGTGGTGATATTCGTTTGCATTTGCCCAGGTGTTTCACTTTTGAAAATTAAGATTTACAGTTAAAAAGCCACCTAAAAATCTGCTTTTCACTTAAATGTTATATAGTTTTTAAAATATTACATAATCCTAAATGACATCGCAGATCACCACCAACAATTTTCAGGAAATTTTGAAATCAAAACATCGCAATGCTTCAATTAGAATCTTTAAAATAATGGGTGAACATATCTAAACATATTTTTCCCCTTTTCAAAACCAATCGTTTCTTTGATTCATTGGGTTGAAGTTCAAAGGAATTAATTTGCATTTTTTGCTTGAATAAATAAAAAAAAGGAATTTGCTGTATACAAAATAGACAAATTTAATATCATGACAAGTACTGTTTGGGAACACTTAAAATTGAAATGTGTAAAGTTTATAAGTTTAGTATCAGGCGAAACTTTTTTGAACATGATTTTGGTTTAAAATATGGATTTTAATTCAAACTGCCTCGAAGGATGAGTATGATGAATAAAAAGCTGTTTGAAAATGGTTAGTAAAAAATCTTTCGTTATGATTTTTTATTTCTTCAGCTCTAAATCCAAAGCTCATTGGGAGATGAAAGCGCTGCGTTAGGCAAAATATTCGGCAAATACTCCAAAAATTGTCCCGATATTCAAAATTCTATTTTAAAAAGGTTCATTCACAAAATATTCCATTAAATGAGATACTTTTTATTTCGGTTAAACCTTAATGTGAACTCGAACAAAACGGAATAAATCTACTAAGAGCAAGTTCACTGGTGTTGGGAAAAAGTGGTAGAAATTTTGACATTTTAAAAATTTTACCATGCAAAAATGTTTTCAAGATCCTTCGGCGTTGTATTTTTTTCACAACACTGTTTCTATTTCAGCCGTATGTGATAGAAATATTGGTATTTTTGAATCACAGCATGCGAAACTATAACACGTGTTTTTAAAAAAAATCAAGGCCACAGATCTTGAAAATGGTTTTTGCATGGCAAAATTTACAAAATGTGCAAAAAGTGTAAAAAATTTTACCACTTTTTCCCAACACCAGTGAACTTGCTCTAAATGGAATTCAACAAATGAAACATACATATTATCAACATACAGTTATTTATGGATCAAGTAACAAAAAGTGGATTTTAAAAGACCCGTAGAATTGAATTAAAATTCTAAGGTTTTGTTTTGATAGAATTAAGCGGGACGATTCGAGTAAAGGGAAAGGAGGAAAATGTAAAAAAAAACTAGGAAAAAATAGAAAATGTACGCCAAGTTGAACATGGTAAGACGAAGTTTACCGGGCCTGCTAGTAAGAATATAAGTATACATACATCTTAATCTGAAAGATGTCATCAAATGGAAAGAAATATTTTAAATTTACTTGGATTCCACAATTGTCAATAAGTTCAAACTACAAACTTCTTTAACAACACAAAAGATAGATAATTTTAGATCTATATTGTTGATCACAAATAAAAGAAATGATTTATAAATGGTTATTCGAGAATATTGGTGAATAAACATCTTTAAAAAAAAAAAAGCTAACATAATCATTAGAAATATATCTAACAGATGTTTAATTCATTACAACCTTCAATTTTCGACGGTCGCCATAGTTGAAACAAGTCTGATACATTTTGCAGAAAATTTCATAGAAATAAATCCTCCATTCGATCATCAGTGAATCTTTTAACGATTCAGCTTTGCTCTCTCAACTGATTTCATATCCACGTTGCGATCCAAGATCCAAGCACTCCCTGAGATTTCCAGGGCTGGCCAGATTGATGTTTTTTTTTTAATTTAAATTTAACGTTCACATTCAAATTACGACTCTCAGCTTTTAAATTACAGGTATAAATGACTATCTTGAATTTAAACTCAAAATTAATTTAAATGAAATTCCAGCTAAAGATACTCACTTTAGTTTTGGGCATGTAAAAAGTGAATTCAGTTCAGATCTTAGATCTTCATTTCTTTCTTGATGTTAAACTATTTTATTCTACTAATTAATAATCCCAGGTTGAACCTATAGGTACAAATTTAAAATTCTAAATGCTTACTCGTTTTTCATATCAATGATTATTTGTATGTGAAAAAGTTCTCAACTTATTGGAAGTTTCACACAAACAAACTTGATGATGAAAAAATTATTAAAATTTCAATTTCAGTAATTTTAGTGTTTGATACAACATGATAGTTATGTATCTCTCGGGTGGATTTGGAAAACCAACATAACTTAGAGTATTGTTTCAGAAAGATTAAAAAGATTTCGTTTGTTTGGTTTTAAAGTTTGTCGTTTACAATACCTACCAAAATCATAATTTTTTCCCAAGTGAATGTGATCATTATCTTCTTCTTTTAAAAAAAAACACACACACACACACGGGCACACATTGTATATCTCAATGAATCTTCATGTTTCCTCAAAGAGAGTCGATTACCTTAACACAAAGTTGTACATTTTTCGAGGATTGGATGGCTAGCGTCTTACAAATGCTATTATCACCAACCCGCAGAAAGTTTACTATGTATGCCGTGACCAGGATTTGATCTCATGACCGTTGGCTTAAAAAACGTTAAGGCTATCCTCTAGGCCACTGGCGTTGAACAGTTGCAAATAATATTTTTGAGTCGATAGAAGCCTCGGTAGACTTTTACCCTATGATTCGATTCAATTTGATTAGAGTTGGAGGGGAAATTTTTAAGTTCGTTCTTCATTTCACAATTGTTAATCGATCCAGTTTGGAATTTTTAGATTTTTTATCTTCTCACTATTCAGATTTGATTAAAAACATATTTTGTAGAAATAAAATTTAAAAATCCCTTAGCAAGGAAACTATAAACAGGAAGTTACCGGAAGTTTAAAGTCTGATGATAATTAATATAACAATATGTTAAAAAGGTAGATAATAAATTAAAAAGAAAAAAATAAAGAATTAAATAATCAACGAAAATTAAAAATCTAATTTGTATATAAAAAAAAGAATGTTTGTCTGTTCCCTATTGACTGGAAAACTATTTAACCGATAAATGTGAAATATGACATGTAAGAGTTTTTGGGGTCGGAGATGGTTTCTGAAATACTTTCAAACCGCTCAGACTTCAAGAAAGGGAGGCTCTCATACAAAATTAACAAAAATTTGATATTATTCAGGAAATTTTCGAAAATGACTAAACCGATTGACGTGAAAGTTGGTATGTAGTCGTTTTCAAGACTAGGAATGGTTTCTATAATACTTTTAAACCTCTTTAAATCCCAAAAGAGAGATCTCCCATACAAAATAAACAAAAATTTGACAAAATTCGAATAGTCTGTCCGTCTGTCCCCAATAGACTTAAAATCTACTGAACCATTCAATGTGAAATTTGATTTGTAAAAGTTTTGAGGGTTGGGGATGGTTTCTAAAATTCTTTCAAACCACTCCGATGTAAATAAGGTGTGGTGGGGCTCCCATACAAAATTAATACAAATTTGAGACAATTCATACAACTTTCGGAAACTGATCAACGTGAAATTTGGTGTGTAGCCGTTCTCCTGACCGGAAATGGTTTTTTTAACAATTTCAAACCCCTCCGAATCCAAAAAAGAGGGGGGAGGCTCCTATACTAAATTATCAGAAATTTAACACTAATCGAATAATTTTTAGAAACTATTGAACCGATAAATGTGAAATTTGGTGTGTTGCTGTTTTCAAGACCGGGAATGGTTTCTAAAATACTTCCAAAGCCTCCAAATCCGAAAATGGGGAAGGCACCCTAACAAAATTTACAAAAAGATTGTTTTTAACAATATTCAATGGATTTTTGTTAAAAATTGGTGAACGTAAGCGTTTTGACAAAATGAGATGATTTATTGAATTCACAAATAAGTTTTTACAAAGTTAGATGATACATTGTATTGATTGAGGCTTTCCGTTTTAATGAACGAAGACTCTCATATTCAATAAATATAACATAAATATTATTAAAACCCAAAATCCAAGTGTTTTCATAAAGTTTGGCAAAATTTTTGATAATGTGCAATTTTTTCTATAATATGCCTGTAGTACCACTACCGCTTCAAAAAGGGTCGATTTTTTTTTATTTAAAAAGTTTAATTATTGTATTGATTATTTCTCCTATTATTTCTAAAGGGTGGCTACTTCAAACTTAAAACCTTCAAGTTACGTTGAGATTGAAGACAATCAAGATGCTCAGATGCCACGAAAATAGTTTTTTCTTTCGAATAATGTAGAAATTTAAATAAAAAAAAAGTTTATTTTAACAAAAGTAATCTTTCACGAACTTATTTTTTTCCATGGAAGGGGTAGCAAAGCACACCGGGTCAGCTAGCAAGCTTATAAATTTGGCATTTTGTTTAACGATAAAAAATTCGGTATTACTCAAAAATGCTAGCAGAAAATAAGATATTGGTTGCACATTTCAGCGAAACTGTCCTTACAATTTATCAAGCTTCACGGGAATCATTGATGTGATTTGAATTTTGATTCCTCAGCTATATCTTGAAACTGGAATGTCTCGCATAGGTCAAATGTTGTAGAAAAATTTGTCAAATAGAATAAAATAACAAACCTGTTACCTAAAAACAAATTTAAAATTTTATTTTTTGAGTTATTAAACTTTGTATGAAAAATCTATTAAAGTGTGACTTTGAGAGCTTTTTTTTGTCATTTTCATATATTTTCCACACGAAAATGTTATAAACAAATTTATTTATTTAAAAATGTCAATCATCAGAGTATAAAATGAATTTCTTAATACCATATTTTCAAAGCAATAGTAAGCTCTCAGTTTTTTTTAAGAAAAGTTTTTCCGAAATATATGTTATGGGTTCACTTGATCCCTTGAGTATAAAAAGATAATTTTTTTTCTGACTGGATATTGATCACAACTAAGAACACAATTATTCATAATTATTCGAAGACTTATATTTATCCAACAATTTCCTGAAAAAAAAATGAATCAAGAAAGTGCTTTTATCTGATAGTTATAAAATTTTTCCTTGAAGTATGGATGTATACAAACTTTTTGAATCATTTGAGTATGGCACTTTTAAACTGTGAATTTAAAATTAGCATACCAAAAAAAGTCAATGGAACTCTGATTAAAGGATCAAGTCTCTTTTAACTTTTAAAATATCACAGTTTTTTTAATTCCCACGAAAAAGCTTCTAGTTCATCTATCGATCTAATTTTTGCAGTTTTTGAACTAGAAATTACAAACTGTCAGAAAAGGCAGAGAATAGCGATCTGCATTTTTTTTATCAAAAAGATATGATGAAAATACAAAAAAAAATGATCAAGTTTTCCCCTCTCCCCTATAGTTAATTTATTTTAAACGTTGATAATGCTTACATTTATCACAAAATTTCCTTATATTGAATAGTTACCGAAAGTCACACAGCATTGTGTCGTATACTTTTCCAATATGATACATTAGCGAATGCTGATACTTCATCTTCACCTCGACAAAAGTTCGGATTCCCTCTATGAAAAAAAAAAACCTGTCTTTACTCAAAAGAAGAAAAATCTTCCCTTTGAGAAACTTATTCAAATCTTTTGCAAACTCATGGATCCGAAGATAAGTGAATTCACCCGATCTTCCAGCCCGAAAAGATGCAGGAGGATACCAGGAATTTTCCATTCATATTTAATATTCTTTTGTGTTCGCAACGCGTGCTTGCCATCTTTCCATAATTCAATTCATATTAAAGATGACAACGCATTTTCTGGAATCTTTCCCCGTTTTGCGACCGAATATTTTTTTCCTCCCAAAACCCTATCGTTAACCAAGCGTTAAAAATTACCGACAAAGAAAAGGCAAGAGCAAGAAACGTCAACCTTAAATCCCTTAGTCATTCTCGCTCGGACCAACTCGTTCCTCGGATCCTTTGAAGGATTTCCAAAGTCTTCAGCGACCAGCGGCTCGATGTGATGGCGCTTTTGTGAAGCTTTAGACTGAAAACAGGAAATTCCCTAGGGAAGTTGGAGGCCAGGAGCAGAACCTGCAGGAGAAAGGATGTGGGAGGCGCCGCGTTTCGCCGAAAATTGATAAAGAAACTGATCCCTTTTCGGGACCATTTAAAGATAAGCTCCTTCCGGATAGAAATGAAAATGTGCGTCCCATCAGCGTTTTGGGCGAGCCTTTTCTACTAGTAGCGACCGAAAATTTATCATAAAGGAAACCTTCACCAGCATACACTTCGTTCGCATCCATATTCATAAAGGTATAACCCATTTTTCATATCCCATTCCGTCATCTCTTTCATATATATGAGCAAACAAACAAAAACATAGTCCCGAGCCATAGTCTTCTGGTGGCTGTTCGGACCCAACCGGATCAGTAGTGCGTGTCTCGGGCAGGACATTTTAACCGAATTATCCCTGACTGTGATAGAAGTAGTCTCACGGAGTGAGAAGACAAGGCGTGGATCACATCGAATACTTTGTCATGCCATCCCATCACTATTTTACATATTCGATTAAACAACCTTCAAATTTTTTTGACGGTCGCCATATACAGCGTCTCAGCTGTTTTTTTTATTCGATGAGCATGTTTTACTTTCTATGTTAAACCATTCACGCTCTAATCAACTTCATGAAATCGACATGGTTTCCATTTTCCGAAACGAACGGAAACCTACCTCGTCATCATTGTGCGAAACTAAATTGATAACCCACGTTTGATAGAAGCCGTCATTTAGAGAGATTGCTTTGTGCCGTCAAGCTGCTTTGAACTGGTGCTTTTGTCATGCAAATGAGTGAGTAAAATTCAAAGGATTACCTTCTTTTTCCAGAGGAATTCTCGGGCGCCGCTTCTCAAAACAAATTCAAAATCCCTCCCAAAAACTTTGAACGAATTATTAACTATTAATCCATTGATCAACCAAGTCAAATATATTTATCCACGAGGCAACGATACATTTCAGAAGTCCCGGGAATACATTTGAATATTTTAAAGCTCGCCGCCCACCTCAGCTAAGCTTCTAAAAAGTTTTCAAATGATGATTGAATCCGAGACCTGAAGCTGGCAGGTGAAGAAAATTTTATAAATTATGATAAATTCATTCGTTGTTTGCCTTGTTGGCATTTATCAGATTGTGCTGCTGTCTAGTCGTCGTCGTCGTCGTCGCCGTCATTTCGTCTGCTCACACCGGGAGTACACCCACACCATTGCGTTGGGAGGCAGCCGTTCATTTTTCATCCCGATCTGATGCCGGCACCCCTTGGTTTGGCTTGGGTCGGGGTGATAAACTGACGTCATAATCTGCCGGCTTCGAAGTTTTTTTTATTCAGCGGGGAGATCAGGTCATTTCGTTATTAAATTTTGAGTTTGCTTTTTTGGCGTTTTTCTGCAGAACTTAGAAGCAGCTTACATATTTTCATTTAACTTACCAGTTACAAAAAGTTTATTTTTAGAAATTCTGGTTAGGTATGTGAAATACAAATGTCATAGGCCAATAATTTCATCAAATTCAGGCATGCATTTTTAATTTATAAAAATTAATATTAGACAGACGTTTGAATTGTTGTTACCCGACTGAAAAGTTTTTTTTCAATTTATTTTTCATAAATTCTACGACACAAATTTTTATGCTTCACTTATCTTTAGATTTTTCAATTCAACAAGAAAAACTAATATTACAACTAATTTCTTTCCAATGTCTTAACCCAAAAAAGCATTAACATATTGGTTGTTTCTGATTTTTGTTCGGCATGGTAGTTTTTTTCACTGATCATCCTAACTTCGATTACATTGAGTTGACAAGCAGCGATGTGCGTTTTTAATTCTCAAATAATTTCTTAAGAATATTATTATTTCCAGAAAAGCCGGATCATCCTTCTTTTGATACTTGAAGTGGAAAACGACGCGGGGGGGGGACATGCCCTTGCGAAGAGCCCGTCCATGGGGAGGGGGGTTTAGAAATTCAAATTTAACAAGAAAAAATACAATACAAAAATGGAAATTTATTTCTAAAACAGTTTCAAATTAATCAGAATCAAAGCTTGAAACCAATGTTGTTTTCGGTAAGTTATTAGATCGTTATTCAAAAAAAAATTATCGTAGTTCTGTACTAGAAATTTTATGTCAATATTTTCAAAACATCGGAAAACGATGTTAATTAAAATTACATATAATAACATAATTTGAAGCTTCGGACATGAGAATCAGTAGACAGAAATAGAATATATAAAATATAACACCGAATTTATAAGAAAATTTTTTTAAACATGATTTGAAATATGAATTTTCGAGAAGCAAGAAATTATCCACTTCAAACTTGAAAGATTTTATTCATAAGATGAAGATGATAGTTGAATTTAACTGGATAAAAGGAATTATTCAATTTTATTTCAAGAGTGCTAGTACTAGGATTGTTCGATCTTCGGGAAAAGATTGATCTCCAAGATCGATTCAGATGAACGGTTCTGGGATCGATCCATCTAAAAAATTGGAGCTTGAAGGTCGATCTCCGATTAATCGATCTTTTCCATTTGTAACAAGAGAGAACTACTTTTTATTAAACATATGCTAAAATGGCGCGAAATTCGTATAATCTTTCTACATATGGAAAGGAAAAAAAATCAAGCGCTTTTATGTAAGGCGAACTGGAGTTAGTGTTTTAAAACAACACTATTAAAAATCCGAATATCTCGGAAACGCTTTGATATTTCTAAGTAATGTAATGGCAATAAATATTTTAGAGTTTAATAGAAATTATTTTAAGGAATTTTTATTGAGATTTTTTAATGTTAATGTGAGGTATCGAACAGAATATGCGGAAAAAACAAGAATCACATTTATTTATATTTTTGAAAAAAGTAATTTTTGGAAAATCGCTTTTATTAACTTTTATTAACTTTTTACTAAGATTAGCAAAATCTAGCGATTTTTTTTTAATTCTAATCAATCACAAACACCATGCTGCACCTAATTCACTAGATTTGGAAATAAGTTTCTAAATTGTAATATCTTTTTTTTTAAACTGATCATGAATACTCAATGAAAAAAAATTCGGCTCGACCAGGAATCGAACTCGAGTTTTTTGATTATCTCCGACACCTTACCAATATGTAAACCCTCAGATGTAAACTAGTCAAACTGCAGCTCTATAATTCAGTTGACTTCATCATATTAAATTCGCTGCTAGATTCTATGGCAGAAAACGCACATCGTGCCCCGATTGATGGTGCTTACACTGCCCCTACAAAGACTGATTTTCAGATTTCGGCCCAAAAAATTAAAATGCAATTTTAACGTTTATATCTACTATATTCAAGTTTCATCCAGTTAGGAAATTGACTTTTTTAGTGTTTGAACAAAAATGATGTATCTCACATGTTATAGCTGTTTTCTATGGTTAAATAAGCGTCCTCCTTGAGGTGGTCATTTTGCTCTTATTTTCCCTAAATAAGAAAAAAATAGATCGAAAGATCGAATCGAAAATAAACCGATCTAATCGATTTTTTCCTGGCCGAAGAATCGATCCAAAAAATTGAAAATCGGAGTTGAAAAGATCGATCCAAGATCAACCAATCCTAGCTAGTACTCAATGTCAGAGAAAAAAGATTTTTCAAATGCAGTCCTTTCTATTTATTATAATAAAATGCTAAACAAGCTCATGTTTGGTTGAAGTTCATCACTTTCAAAAATAGGGTGAATGATCAAATACAACATCCGATAAAAAAAATTATAAAAAATTCCACATTTTGTTGAAAATATTGAAAGCACAAAGGAAATAATTATTAAACTGGTTTATTTAAAAACTTATTTAAAGATCGAATGATTAAACTTTTCATAGATTTATAAGAAAAATCGATTCAAATTTTTTTTTTTTGAAATAATGAAAATAAGTTGCAAGTTATTACATTTTTAAGTGTACTTTTATTTTCAATTTCTAATTTCAAGCTCTGAATATTTTGTTACTGTCAATTAAAATAATGGGACCTGAAAAGGACGAGAGCAAGAATCTTAATAATTCTTGTTGAAACATTTCGAGACGATAATGTTTTCAAAACAAAAAAAAAATCAGACATGATAAACATAGATTTTTTTTTATATTTCTGATTTTTATTATTTTAACTATAAAATTTCTTAAGAAAAAATTAAAAAATTGGGTAATTTAATTAAATTGATTCAATTGATCGGCCTTATAAATAGAAGTTTTTTTTGTTTAGTAAGAACATTTAAATATTTTTATTCTTTTTCGATTAAAGTAGTTTTACCATATTAATGGTATTTGCGACATAATATCAACGTTGCAGTTGGCGTACAGTTATTCAAACTCACAACTAAAAACTGTATTCAATGTTCACTCTTGGGCTCGAACTCACGGACATTGGCTCAGGAGGCAACTGATTTGACAACTGTGCTACATATATCACAAGTCAGAGATTTCTAGATGAAAAATATGGAAATTTGTTCCATGATGAACATATTGATGAGAATTGAAGGAATGAATGAATTGACTGAATAACACATGCTTGTTTTCATTATCCATTTTTTTTTCTAGGATTATAAGCCAGTAATTCTCAAAATCTTGAATTTTTCTTAACAAAAAAAACCTAACTTCAACCCATAAGGTCGATAAATTCAATTAACAATATAAACAGTGCACTAAAAACAGGCCACACTTCATGTTGTCAAGTTGGAAAAGATGTTTACCGGTAGAATGAACAAAATATGGCCTTTGCTAAATAGTTAACAGCTTGTGGGGCAAAATTTAGAAAAAAAAATCGCAATGGGCTGCAAAATAAATTTTTAGTGGGCACCATGCAAGTCTAGAGCCAAAATTTTCAAAAGTCTTTTTTGAATGTTCCGGAAAAGGAAATGGAGAAAAAAGTTGAAAATTAAGGCCAAAAATTCGTGAAAACTGCAAAACCATACATAGTTCATAACGATTGTCACGATAAACGGATAAATATGCAAAAGAAGAATGCCTCTTAACTCAACCGTTTTTCTTTCATAGTACTTCCAAAGGTCTCAAAAAGGTGATATCGTAACTTTTATTGAATTTGGAATCATTTTGTTATAAGAAAACTGTGGGGAAGTGATTATAAATCGGGACCCGGACATTTGGCCAAAGGCCGTCAGGCCGAGAAATGTTAGGCCGAAGGTTGGTAGGTCAAATTGGTAAACAGGTCGAAGGATATTCAGCCGAAAAAGACAATATTCCGAATAGGACACTCGGCCGAAGGTTATTTGGCCGAGTGAATGGATACTATTTTACGACATAAATATTACCGCTTGTCTGCTTGTTAGGCTGAATGATTGTAAGGTTGAATTTCTGTTAGGCCGAATGGCCATTTGGCCGAATGGTCGTAAGCCCGAATGACCATGAGGCCGTAATAAGGTCGAATTGTTGTCAGGTTGAATAGTAATTAGGCCGAATAGTCGTAAGGCCGAATGGATATTAGATCGAAAAGATGCAAGGCCGAATGGTCACTAGGCCAAATGGCCGCTAAACCGCTAAGCCGAATGACCATTTGGCCTAATATCCATTCGGCCTGATGACCATTTGGCCTAACAATAGCATTCATTAAACATTAATATGTCTTATCGGCCTAGCAACCATACAGCCTAGCAACCATTCAGCCCAACGACCATTCGAGCTTACGACCATGCGGCCTATCCATTGGGCCTTACGATTATTACGTCTATTCTCCATTCGGCCTCATGTTTTTCGGCCAAATGATTCAGCCTCTGATAAATCCATGATGTTGTTTTTTGCAAAAGAGATAAATGTGCTAAACTAGTCATAACTTCGGCGTATGTAGGATGCCTGAGAAATCGGAGAACGGTTGCCATGGACCGAATGAATTGGAGGTTCATCAGGTTATGTTGTGAGACAGAATCCCAAATAAATAAAATAATTATCATTACTTCGATCAAATAAAAAAAAAAGAGTTCATTTGAAGGATAAACTCCAGAAAATAGATACCATCACCCAAAAATTCCTTGATTAAAAGAAAGGATGGTTCATAATGTGAAATATAGATGGCGAACGTGCTGCCCAGAAATCAAAATCGATGCACTTCTTTTTCGGACGCTTTATCAAAAACCCCTTGACAGATCATCACAAATTTTTGCCCATGTAAACATTATATTACTGGGTACTTTCATTAAAAATTTCATGAATTTGCACTATACATTCAAAAGTACTTCACAAAACATAGTGTTGCATTTTTACACTAAATTTAAAATCAAATTATATTAATTTTACCAAATACGGGAATGACCTACTAAAATATCGTTTTTCAAAGCATCTCAATACGCTTAGCCGATAAATAATCTATGAAAAGTCAAAAAGTTACAAAAACTGAAGAAGTTATTTTTCAATAATCCATAATTTCACCAACCAAATAAGATATTCATTCAAAATAATGCTGTTATCAGATATTTTATAATTGTTAGCAATTGTTCTAGGTATGACAGATCAAAATTATCACTTTTTTTATAAAAATATATTTTTTATAATCAACGAACGGCATCGTTTGAATTCATTTAAAATTGTTGAATACAACTTTAAATTTAAAGATTTTTTTTAGTAATTTAATGTAAGGCTGCCAGAATTTTTCCAGTACGTATTCGGGCCGAACAAACCATGGCAAAATCGGAACTTTCGATTTAAAATTGACGTCTAATTATCTAAATATTCGTGAAAATTTTGTCAAAACCCAGAAGTTACTCAACAACAATAAAGAAAAATATTTTCTGCATCCAAAAAATTTTTCATGATTATTTTTTTAAAGAAAAATAAAATAATTTCTTTTTTTTGGGGGACAAAATTTTTTTTTCTTTGTTTAATTCTCCGAATAAAGTGAAAAAATCTGGAATAAATCCAAGCTTTTTAAATTAAATTCGAACAACCGTACCGGGCTGGACTGTTTCCAATTTTTTTTACTAAATTTTCGGGCAAACCCGGATGAATCCGGGCAATTTGGCAAACTTTATTTAAGAGCATTACCGGAGGGAAGCATTAGAAACCCACTGATGATGCTAGCAGGTAGCTGGTGAAATGCTGGTATTTGGGTCTTTCAAATACTGTAGCTGAATTCAAAGGAATCTTCGACTACTTTGAAATCATAGTTTCATTCAGCTAAGAGGTTCTTCAAACCTTTGATTTTTATTTTTATGTATTAATCTCCTTTTTTTGCATGTTAATTTTAATTTTTTTTTACAAATTTTTTATAATAAATTTTATTTTGCAGGACATTTTATAGTTTCATTTGTATGTACCTAATTTTTAAATTTTGCTAGATTTCCATAAATGATTTCGCCGTATCATATGACAATTGAGAATTTCACCATTATAAATAGTAAGTAATATATTTGTTAAAATTATATGAATTTCTTATAACTAATCAAAACTTACTCCAAGGCATTCGTGATTTAGCTATCATGGGCGTACATTTTTTCCCATGATTTAAAACTTATTTACTCTATATCAAGCGAGTTCCAGGTAAATTTTTAAGTTGTAATATTTCTTTTTTGTGAAACTGAATAAATTAAAGATTGTATCCAAGATTTCAGTATTATCAGCAGTCTTCATCGAAAAATTTAAAATGTTGTATGAAATGTTTATCAATCAGCCCGATGTATTGTTTTCAGGAGCCTCTTACAAATAATCAGAAGTTTATTTGGCACTAACAAAGAGGCTATAAATTAAAATATAATTTTAAGAGCAGAGGAATATATTTATTTTTTCATAAATATCAGCGTTTGAAACTCATACACTATAATGAAGAATTAATTTAAAATGTTACTATTTGATGTTTCATATTCATATTCATTATATACATATCTCGCGTGAGCTTCCATTACGTCGTATGAAACATCTTAAGAATTCATAGAAAAATGCCGCTAAAGTTATCAAAACAACTTTAAAATTTGTATTTAACACATATAATATGTTGTCCAGACTACAACTTTTCAAAATGGAAAGAAGTTGCGACTACTTTATGTCAGTATTTGCATTATTTTGTTATAAAGTAGTTTGTTTACATTTTGTTTCATACGACGTACAGAAAGCTCACGCGAGGTATTCATATGCATTATATTCATATTCATATTCATTATATTTATGTTCTTATTCATGATCATATCATATATTTATACCACTTTATAAACCATATAACAGAAATTTTCATAATTACCTAACTGTATTAGTATGTTATCATGTTATCATGTTTACTGTTCTTAGTTTTTTGTACTTAAAATGAATCTATCATTTTCGATATTTTGTTTCAAATATTTTGCATCGCAATTTTTTAAAACTTCAAAAATTGTTTATTTTAGATCAGATGGAAATGAATATGGTTATGATACTGATTAAGGTTGGTTACATCTAAAGGTAAGCTTAGTGTGTCTTGAGGTAAGTTGGGTATAAAGGTGAGATTATTCTGTTGTATTACTATTTCATTTATTGATTATATTATATAAGAACGTTCAATCAGTTGCCAGCTGGGCAGGTATCTACACGTATGCGGAATACCTGTCGAAGATTCACAACACTGAGAATGTTATGAATTTTATACGGTTGCGAAACTGTTTTGTCGTTCTACAAATAAGACATACACATACACGAAATTCATTCATTACATGACAGTTCACACGAAGCCATGGTGTCGGGTATGTGCTAATATGCATTGAAGATTGGCCGAACTTATAATCTAAAGAATGCAATTTAGTGCATCGTTGGCGAAACTGCGGTGAATCCGTGCACCCATGGTGGATTATCTACATACAAACATACATTACCGGAGGGAAGCATTAGAAAGCTTTTGTTATTCAAGATTTGTAACCAATTATTAAAAAAATCTTGCATCCCGAAATTAAACTTAGAAGATATTTTCATGTTCAACATATATAAACTATTTGAATAACTTGATTTTTAGAAGCAAGTGTCATTCTCTCATTCTTAACATCATAAAAATTCATCTTAAAAACGTGATAGTTAAAATCGTCTTTTAAATAAAATTGTAAATATTAAGTGACATTTGATAAAAAATTTAAAATATTGTTTGAAGAAATTTGCTTATGCTTGGTACATAAAACTTTGTGATGACCATTTATGCGCAAGAGAATTGTCTATGAGTTTAGTTATTGTTAAAAAAAATCGATTATTGCGACAAAAACCATCATTAAATATTAAAATCAATTTCTTTGTTTTTCTTGTCAATTAAAATCACTTTAATGTTCTGCAATATGATGTGAAAAATCAATGTGGAAATTATCCTGAAGGTTTACATGGGATATCCAATCTATCCTTTCTGTTTCTGTTCAGCAACTGAGTAGATGCTTTGAGATGCGTTAACCCGTAAATGGTTAAGAAATATAATTTTCTAAGCACCTTACTGCACAGGTGAAGTTCAGGAAAATTTTGGGAAAAAATGAAAAAAAAAGTAACTATCATTTCTTAGTAAAGGCCTCACAATGAGAGCCTCCTGAGAATGAACGTTGAAAATCTTTTTTTTTGTCAAAAACTCAAAAATGGGTCACAACCAGCGTATGGATTTTCATGTTTCAACCATTTTCCTTTGATTCTACCATGCTACAAAAGCTAGTCTCGTCGTGTTTAATGGCGAAATTTGATTTTTTACGTTCCATTTCACGAGAACTGTAAATGGACTTTAAAATATGTTTCATTTCAGATATGCGTGTTAGCTTATTTTATCCATTTGTTCTAACTTGAAAAAAAAAATTAAATTTTTGAAATTGATTGTCTTGGATCTAGTGTTAACAGTTTGATATTAAAATACACAGTTTTTAACAAATTTCATTAATCTGAAGTTCTTCTGCAATTTTTCAGCAAAACTCAAGTCCAGTTGTATACTGAAATGTATATCCAAGTTCCAGTTTTCTTGAGAGATAAAAGTTGCTGTTGATTGATGCTAATAAAATTCTTAAACCCTTGAGTCCGAAAAGCTTAGTTTTGGTTTAAAACTCATCCATTTTTGTTTTTTCTGTGGAACCGAGCATACTTATGGATTTTGTGCTAATTTTTAAATGATCCTTTGTTTATAGTCCATTGAACAACTTTGTTCAAGACCGTAGCTTCGTTCCAAATTATGCAAAAATGTCTAATGATCATATAATTTTTTATCTAAAATTTTCTAGCTAGCAAACAATATGCCCACTAGACAGCTGCCAGTTTTGTAGTGAATTTTAAAAAAAAAATTTACTTCCCAAAACTTTTTTTGGTTGTTTTTGCTGCAAAAAATAGCAATAAAATTTTTGGAAGCGATCCATCCAGTCCTGAATTAGCGAAACAAGTTTGAATTAAATAACTTTTAGTGGAATATTTTAAAAATCAGAAATAAAAGAAATTGAAGCTTATAAGTTATTTTAGTAGTAGGTAAAACCTCATGCATTCATGAAGGTTGAAAGATTGCCCTTTCTAATGTATATAATTTTGTTTTGGTATGTTAGCAACTTTCAGAGATATTGAACAATAAAAACATGCAATTTTTTTAAAGAAATCACCCAAAAAGTACCATTAAACTTCAAAATAGTGACTTAACACCTTTAATGAAATTGTGTAGTTTTACAATTGCCACAACTCTCTAATACATAATTTGTCTCAAAACTGGCTTCGAAAATAGTTAAACGAATTTTTCGGTTTTTGAGGTTAGTTTTTGAAAAAATGTCTTTAAAACATGTTTTTTCAATAGATAGAGCTTTGACGTATTTAACGAAGTTTATTGAAATTTGATGATCTACAACTTTTTCGAAGACATCAAAGTGATAAAATGATAAACATAAAAAAATTGAAAAATTATCTAAAATATGCACATTTTAAAATGATGAAACATTTTAGAACATACCATAAAGCTATTTTGACATTTAAGTCATCAAAAAGCGTATGATCACGTTTATAGAGTTTTAAACCACTGTGCACCCCCTCCTCACGCCCTCGAAATTTCCAAACATTCAGAAAGGGGGTATAAATAATGTTTAAAGAACTTTGTGTTAATTAAAAAAAAAAGAAATACTCGAAAAACTACAAGACCAAAAACAATTTTAGGAAGGAGTTATTTCACTTTGTTTTCTTGATTTTATTGAAGTTTTTGATAAAAAATAACTTCATTTATTGGTTTATGGTATGGTTTATGGTATGATATAGCATGCAATTTTGTTGCATACGAACTTCCTTGCAATTTTTCCAGTTTTTTTGTTTTTCGCATTATTTTTAACCAAATGCATACAATCAACATTGCTCCTAATTCGAAATCGTTCTATTTAAGATCAAAATATTGAACAAAAATCTCGAATACCAATTGTAATACAGTTCTTCCTTTCTTAACTTTGATTTAAAGCATTTTGAACTTTCGAAGAATTTGAAAAATCTTTCAATAAATGAGTTAAAATTTTATTTATTTCCCGTCTTCTGGATTTTTGGAAAAATCGAAAGGAAGAATTTGGAAACAAAGAAAGAATTTGATGTTCATTCCAGCCAGCCTTATATGAATTCAAAATATGCAGCAAAAAAAAAAAACAGTGCACTGACATCTCGAGAGTTAAAACATGGCAGCATCTCGCTGCAGCCAACACAATGACGGCAATGAAGAAATCAAATTTAGAACTTAAATTCTCGCTCTCTCTCGTGTTAATGTCAGATAGTTTTTCACGAACAACAATCCCCAAGGAGTTGGATGCAAAATAACTACAACCAACTTAAGCACAAAGCATGTTTCGGAGGGGCTTTTCGGGAAAAACGAAGTGAGTAGAACTAAAAGACACAAGAAAAAAATTACGTGGCTTATGAACGATCCCTAACCCTTGTGCAATTGGTGAGAAGCTTGTGAAAAATTTAATTAAATTTTGTTTCTTGGAAACAACGACACAACATCAACATACATGAGCCCGGATCCTTTTTGCGGAGCCAAAGGTGGTCCGGGAAGTGCACATTTTAACCCCTCTAGCCTCCCTCTAAAGTCGTCGTTTTCTCTGGGACATGGCGTGTCAGATTCCAAGAGATCACGTGGCGAACCAGGTTGGTATTTTCCTGTACAGAGCGAAGGACACTTCTAGAAGCAGCAAACTCCGAACATGAACACCTAAGCTAAATGGAAGGTGAGCTTTGGCCCTTTCAGTCCAGCAAGAGTAGACAACAAAGTCGGTTCGTTTCAACTAGAAGGAGGACACATGGCCGCGGGAAAAGCGCAAAAGTAATACGAAATTCGATACCGAAGCACACTCCGGACTATAGCGGAAAAAACGACAAAGAGGGGGTGGTGATCGACCAAGTAACAGTAATAAAATGACACCATCCTGTGTATCGGTATGGCTGTATGTAACAGCAAAAAGTAGATAGAGAACAAGAAACGGCGCGAGCTTTCTGGTAAAATGTAGAACCGGCCGAGGAGAAAAAAATCCGACGAAGAAAAGTTTTTCCAATTCAATGGTGACCTCGTATTGTTTGTTGTGGGCGGAAGAATCGGAATCCAAACCGATGCCCGGGCAAGGGAAAGTTCGGGAAAAAGGGATGAATGAACAGAACAGAAAACAAAAATAAAGAACAAACTACACCAAGCTGGCTGTATCAAACTGTCACGTTCCACGTCTCGTTAGTCACACCAAGAGGATGCCGCGGCGATCATCCCCCAATCCAGGAAATGGGAAAACAGAATGAAGGAATGGCTTTTAATTTTTTTTAATTTCTCGACACTGCGACTTTGCTTGAAAATTTTAAGTTTGTTTCCCGATTCGAAGAAACCAATTTTGAAAAAGTATTTTAGATTTATCAAAGCAGGGTTAATAAATTATAGTTTTTCTTTAATACTTTAGAGAAACTCCTGGAGAAAAAAATTACAATAATTTTGACAGAACTTTTGTCACACGTTTTATATATAATAATGGAGGCATTGTCATTGTTACATCATCACGTATAAACGGATAGTCAAAATGAAGTGACATTTAGTAACCGAGAGTTTTTAGGA
The DNA here is from genome assembly GCF_029784155.1 of Uranotaenia lowii. NCBI lineage: Eukaryota > Metazoa > Arthropoda > Insecta > Diptera > Culicidae > Uranotaenia > Uranotaenia lowii. The sequence goes on from NC_073692.1 coordinate 118,203,069, forward strand.
TCAGAGATGGTTCGTATAATAGCCTTGAGAATCTTACTTTTATGGAAGGCGTTCTCCAATACAAAATCAACTTGAAATAGAATACAACTCGAACAATTTGATGACGATTTTCATAAAAAATGATTCACTTGCACGAAAAAGTTAAAGATGTGTAGATGAAGTTCAACAGTTTCCATCGATTTGTTAGGTTAAAGGTAAAACGAAGTTTTCCGAGTCAGCTAGTTGGGTATGTAGAAGAAAGTTTTGTTGTATATTCTACCCCTAAATGTATGCAGCACCTCTTATGTTTTCTTGAAACTACAACTACAGGGTGACAAAAAAGTCCGGTCACTCAGGAAAACTTCAATATCTCAAGAAATAAGAAGAAAATCTGAATCTGGCTTTCATAGCTTTATTCAGTAACTCATAAAGATACTTCACAGACGATACCTCGGAATTACATCACCTTTATCTGAACGAACCAGCTTCAGACGTCTCGGAAAGTCGTCGCAAGCGGCGCGCACCTGTTCCATCGGCATCTCGTCCCAGATTTTCATGATAACTCGCTTGAATTGCACCAAATTTGCGATTTTATAGTCGTTCAGCTTCGACATCATGTATCCCCACACGAAACAATCCAGTGGATTCAGATCCGGAGTCGACGGAGGCCATTCATTCTTCGAAATGAAATCGGTCAAGTTTTTCTCACAAAACGCCTGAACAACCTTTGCGGTGAGGGATGCTGCGCCATCTGTCAGGAAGCAAGACTGACGTCTTGTTTTGGAACCGGGAAACGTTCAGCTTGTCCGCAGGAGCTTGCTGGAGGCTCACACTCCAAACTCGATCATTTTGGCGATTGACTGTTTGCTCCAAAACGAACTGCTTCTTGTCCGAAAAAAAGACCTCGTCATCTGCGCGCCAAATCGAGCAGCGATAACAGCTGCCATGGCTCACAACTCAATGTACACAAACTGCACAGAAACGAAACTCTGCCACTTTGGGCAGCAAGGTTAGCTCTTTCATTTGACATATGGAAGGCACCAGAGAGATGCAACGTGTAGGCTACAGGCGACCCCAAAAAAGTGTGACCGGACTTTTTTGTCACCCTGTAATTTATTGACAGAAAAAAATGGAAAAATTGTTTGGAACAGACCGAAAAAAAGCTGAAATCTGTGTTTTCATGCGTATTGGCTCTAATGGTATCAAAAATTCGTGAAAAAAATATAAACTTTCATACTTTTTCATTGGAAGTTTCATTGAAAACATAGTTTGTTTGCAAGTTACGCCTTATTCTGATAAGGGTGAAAATCGCATATATTTGAAAAATTAAAAATAACTGAAAAAAACACGGAGCTACAAAAAAAAATTGTTAATTTAAATTCATGTTGAGACATGGTTTAGAGTATGGTATAATTTTTTTTTTCATAGAAATCCGTTTCACGATATAACTTGACGAACGTTATTTCTAAAATTCAACCGCTCTCGAATTTCTCTTCTTTTTTTTTCTATAAGTAGAGCAATTTACTATGAGTGCCCGGTTTCACTGCCATTTATCCAAAATCATCTTTTTTGCATGCTAAAGGTAAAGTATAAAGGCATTTTAGATAAAAATGATTTTTTTTGCTATGTGCATGGTTCTTCACTATAGGTGCACGGATTCGGTGGTATTTATAGTTAAGAAGTGTTAAATTTCCTTTTTTAATTAAATACAATATTTGATGAAATTGCGGTGAATCCGTGCACCCATTGCGAAGAATGAAGTGTAAACGATATATTTTCTTTCGAAACTTTAACTTAAGCATGCAAAAAAATTAATTTTGGTTGAATCGCAGCGAATCCGTGCACCCATTGTATATTGCTCTACTTATAGAAAAATTATGCTTTAAAACTTTTAATATCAGGTTTGATTTATAAGGAACATATTGAAAAACTTCAGAGCGGTGGGTGCTAGAAAATATCTACTACGACAAAATTGAAGTGAAACCGTGCTCCCATGGTCAAAACCCATAATCAATTAGCATTACTTTTTAAAAGGATTGGTAATAGTTTTTGATTTTTTGATTATGATTTGAAATATTCAACCAGTTGACCACATAGACGCAATGGTCAACTATGCCAAAATGAGGTGATTTCGTGCACCCATGGTAAAAATAATATTACCATTTTATAACCAAAATATTATCGAAAATATCAAACTAATGTCGGAAGAAAAAAGTTTAAAATATTTTGTTTTAAAAAATTTCCCCTTCACCAGTCATTTTGACATGTCACGGTCCCTATTCAATTTGCTGGTCCTTCTATTAACATTTTTGCTCACAGATTCTGTATGCACTATTTTTAGAGTTAAGTATATTTTAACGAAATTAAAAAAAATGTTTGAATTTCATTTTTTTTACTTTGTATAGCAGTATAACACTCACATAGCCCTCAAACTGGACTGATTAGATATGTTGATTTATCAGCCTTTTCGTCAATCGGCTGTATGCGCATAAGAGTGCTGCAAAAATTGACTTTTTGTTTCTATATAAGTGCCAAATTTGATGATTTGTATGACTCCTGAATTAGCGCAAAGCATCTCAGTTTTATATGGTTACTAGCTGACCCGGTAAACTTCGTTTTACCTTCTAAAGTATAAATCGTAATAAATATTTAATTGCATCTACGCATCCTTAACTGCACCGTGCTCGCGAATAGATTCTTATGGAAATCGTGACAAATTAAGTTGAATTTGTATTGGGACCACTTTCCATAAAAAGTGAGATCCTTGAAACTATTATTCAAACAATCTCTGGCCCGGAAAATCCTCAGATACCAAATTTCACTTCATTCCGACCGACTATTCATACGTGATGTTGTTACAAAGAAAACGCCTCCATTTTTATATATAAGAAGATGAGAAGAAGAGATAACTTTGTATGGGGACCCCCCTTTCATAAAAAGTGAGATTCTTGAAACTATTATACAAACCATCTCTGACCCAAAAAACCCTCGGATACCAAATTTCACTTCATTCCGACCGACCATTCATACGTGATGTTGTTACAAAGAAAACGCCCTCATTTTTATATATAAGATGTGAAGAGATAATTTTGTATGGGGACCCCCCTTTCATCAAAAGTGCAATTCTTGAAACTATTATACAAACCATCTCTGACCCAAAAAACCCTCGGATACCAAATTTCACTTCATTCCGACCGACCATTCATACGTGATGTTGTTACCAAGAAAACGCCTCCATTTTTATATATAAGATTTTTATTTACATAGTATTTCGTCTCACGACATCGAACATAATTCTTAAAATTCACTCGGTCCATGGCAACCGTTCTCCAATTCCTCGGGCACCCCACGTTCGCCAGATCACGCTCCACTTGGTCTAACCACCTTGCTCGTTGCGCCCCCGCTCGTCTTGTTTAAACCGGATTCGAAGCGATCTGTTTTGCAGGACAGTCGTCCGGCATTCTCGCAAAATATTTTGCCCATCGTATCCGGCCAGCCTTCACCACCTTCTGGATACTGGGTTCGCGGTAGAGTCGCGCGAGCTCGTGGTTCACCCTTCGCCTCAACACTCCGTTCTCCTGTACGCCACCGAAGATGGCTCTTGACACTCGTCGCTCGAATACTCCGAGTGTACGCAGGTCCTTCTCGAGCAATATCCATGTCTCGTGCCTGTAGAGAACAACCGGTCTAATGAGCGTCATATACAGGTTACACTTCGGGCGAGGGCTAAGTCTTCTCGACCGCAGTTGCTTGTGGAGTACATTGAAAGCACAACTTCCGCCGATAATTCGCCTCCGGATCTCACGGCTGGTGTCACGGTTCGATCGGACTCGGATCCGCAGGCCAGCATGTACTTCGTCTTGGACGTATTAATCAGCAACCCAATCCTTCCTGCTTCGCGATTCAGTTTGCGGTAGATCTCCTCCACAGCCGAAGATTATCTACCGGCTATACCAATGTCATCGGAAAAGCAGATAAGTTGACTGGATCTGTTGAAAATCGTGTCCCGCATTTCGCCTACCGCTCGTCGAATAACACCTTCTAGCGCCACGTTGAACATCATGCAGGATTGACCATCACCTTGTCGAAGCCTCCTGCGCGATTCGAATGAACTCGACAATTCACCCGAAATCCGCACATAGCACTGCGTTCCAACCATCGTCGCCTTGATCAGTCTGGTCAGCTTCCCGGAAAAGCCGTTCTTGTCCATGATTTTCCATAGCTCGTTACGGTCGATCGTGTCGTATGCGGCTTTGAAGTCGATGAATAGATGGTGCGTAGGGACTTGGTGTTCACGGCATTTTTGGAGAATTTACCGTAATGTGAATATCTGGTCTGCTTGTGAAGTTAGGCGGCGGAGTAGGATTCGGGACAACACTTTTGTAGGCGGCATTGAGGACAGTGATCGCTCGGTAGTTCTCACAGTCCAATTTGTCGCCCTTCCTGTAGATGGGCATATTACCCCCTCCTTTCACTCCTCCGGTAGCTGTTCTATGTCCCAGATCCGAACTATCAATCGTTGTAGGTAATCGGCCAACTTGTTTCCCTGCCGACTTGTTTCTATTCAGCTGGCGAATGGTTTCCTTAACTTCACTCATCATTGGGAGTGGCTCCTCTATGTCGTTGGCTACGCCGGCGATAAACCTTCCCCCACCGTCTTGATCTCTTGCATGTGCGCCGTTCAGGTGTCCATCGAAGTGCTGCTTCCACCTTGTGATCACCTCACGATTGTCCGTCAGGATGCCCCCGTTCTTATCCCGACACATTTCGGCTTGCGGCACGGGATGCGTTGAGTTTCTGATAGAACTTTCGTGTTTCTTGGGAACGATGCAGCTGCCCCAGCTCCTCGAGCTCCTCCTTCTGTGGCGCTTTTTCGCCTGGAAAATTCGGACTCGCTGCCTCTTCCGCTGTCGGTGATTTTCCACATTTCGACGGGTGCCCCTTTGCACTACTGTCACCCGCGCGGCATTCTCTTCGTCCATCACCCTCCTACACTCCTCGTCGAACCAGTCGTTCCATCGAGTTCGCTCCACATAACCGATGACGTTCTCCGCAGCACTGTTGATGGCTGTCTTCATGGTATCCCAACAGTCCTCGAGAGGGGCTTCGTCAAGCTCGCCCTCTGCCGGCAGCGCTGCTTCGACCGATTGCGCGTAGTCTGCTGCGACCTCAGGTTGCTTCAGTCGTGCGATATTTAACCGAGGTGGGCACCGGTTTCGTGTGTTGTTCACTACGGAGAGTTTTGGGCGCATCTTCACCATCACCAGATAGTGGTCTGACTCGATGTTGGCGCCTCGACAGGATCTGACGACGATGATGTCCGAGAAGTGCCGGCTGTCAATCAAAACGTGGTCGATCTGTGATTGCGTTTGGCACGGTGATCTCCAGGGGTACTTGTGTGAGAGGCGGTGCTGGAAAAAGGTACTACGTACGGCCATTCGTTTGGAGGCGGCGAAATCAATAAGCTTGAGGCCGTTTTCGTTGGTCAGCTGGTGCGCACTGAACCTTCCAATTGTCGGTTTGAATTCCTCCTCCTGGTCGACCTGAGCATTAAAATCCCCGATGACGATCTTGATTTCATATTTAGGGCAACGGTCGTATTCGTGCTCCAGCTGCTCGTAAAATTCGTCTTTGTCGTCACCGGTACTTCCGATGTGAGGGCTGTGCACGTTGATGATGCTGATGTTTGAGAACCGGCCCTTGATTCTCAACCGGCACATTTGTGAGTTGATCGGCCACCACCCGATCACGCGCTTTTGCATCTTTCCCATCACTATAAAAGCTGTTCCAAGCTCGTGTGTATTGCCGCAGCTCTGGTAGATGGCACGACCATCTGGGTACGTTCGTACCGTGGTGCCCTTCAAGCATACCTCCTGCAGTGCTACGATGTCGAATTTGCGGCTCTTCAATTCGTTGGAGAGCACGTGGGTACTGTCCACAAAATATAGAGATCGGCAGTTCCATGTTCCAAGTTTCCAATCGCTAGTCCCTTTTCGTCGCGTGGGTCTTTGCCGATTTCCATCCAAAATTTGTTGTTCGTTGTTCGTTGCTTATGTTTTTTGTAGTCACGGGCTCGCAAGGCCCGCAGCTAACCTCACTATCTCGCAGGAGAACCGTCGTGATTTTGCTGTTTTGGGTCCCGAACACCACCAGGACGTTGTTGCACTCCGCACGCCGCCAATTTTGTATGGATATTTGTATGGAAGAAGAAATTTTTGCTGATTTAATCATCTATGAAATTCAAATAATCTTGAAATGAAGTTTGTCTTAAAAGGCTGGAACAAAGTTGGAACACCGTGAGGGAGGATCATAAAATAAATGCAAAAAATTATTAAATTGGAATAAATACACAAAGCTTGTACGCAACAAAATTGCAAACTATATCATTTCACAAAACTTATGAATCAATTTTTTTTATCGAAAAATTCAATGAAACAAGAAGACAAAAGGTGAAATTACTCCCATTTTTCCACAATTTGTTTCTTACTCTTGTAATATATCGGATATTTAATTTTTTTTCTCAATTAACATAAAATTGACAAAAAAAGAAATTGATATTTGTTCCAGCATGAATGATTTTGCTTATTCTTAAGCTGAGAATTTCATGAAACTGTTTTAACCCTTTCAAATTACGCAAAAGTATTTAAAAATGACAGGTTGTGCTTTTTAGAGCTTTCAATAATATCATGAAATGACCAAGTTTTATCAAAATTTTCCGAAGCTGTTCAAAAGTGTTCAAAATTCCTTTTTTTTCCTAATTTTTGTCGAAAATTCATGGGTTTTGATTAATTTTTTTTATATTTCTCGGATTTAAGTTGAAATTTTTAAGATACATGGTCTGGATTTTACCAAATAATAAAGCTCGATTTTGCTCGGCCCGGAAACGTGTGGAAAAAAATCTGACAACCTCATGAACAACCCTTTCCTCTTTTATCAACCAATCCCTCTAAATGTTTGTACGTCAAAGGTCAACTATTTTTTGTAGCCCCAATTGAAACCCTGTCATTAACGGAATCGATAACCGGTAATCAATTTAATGATAATGTTTCCGAAAATGTCAGCTTACGGGTGCCACTCAAGAGATCAACTTTTTTCCGAAATAGGTAATAACTACTAGAACTTTTTCAAACAATCGGGCAAAACCAGGCTATTGATCAGTGAGGCAGATTGTCGCCTTAGGGCTTCACCCAGCAGAGGGAGGGCTTCATTATGGAAAAATGTCAAACGCAAACGCAGCGGGTCAAACCACAAAAACACGTAGTTGAAGCCGGAAAATAGACCCAACCAATAATTAACAATATGTTTCGACCACAATTTCGATTCCTGTGCCTCCTGAACCCTCCCTCAAAAGTCTTCGGATGGTTCCCGTTCGCGTTATGTGTGGGTGTGAGTAAGTGGGTGGGGGTGTGAATTCCAACAGTCCCAAGTATCGTGTAATTATAATGTCCGGTATGGAATGGATCCACCTCCCAGTGCCGAGTCGAGCGAAGGTGCAGACATTCATTCAAACCCGGAGCAGACACGCATTTTCGATGGAAATTGTTCCATTCACTGACAGCCGGCGGCATTTCGGAAGGAAAGTGTCCATTTTCCGTTTGCCGAGCGTTAAAATAACATCGGAACGGTTTGCATTGAAACATAAAACCCCAGACCTAATGGAAGCAAAATGGATCGTTCCACATCGATTTTTGCATTTTCCTATCCAAGTACAGAACTGTTCAGAAGCACAGGAAGCAGTTGAACGTTTTACAAACAATTAGAATGTGTATCCAGTTTGTGTAAAATTGAAGGAAGCTTTCCCCACAATCCTCTCTCGAAGGTTCGAGCGACCGAAAAGTTGGCCGATTGCCCGGCCAAAGCATTGCGTAGGCTTAGTGGCGTTCCGAATCAAGGTACTCATAATCTGAAGACGGTATCAGTTTCGGGCCAGCAACGACGCATCCTGGATGGCTCCTTCGGGGGACACATGTTACGGTCTTACACGCTCATAATCGATACCATACAAATTCAATCACCCGGCCCAGTTTGGCCACATTGAAGGGCAGTAGCGAACCATATCGGAATTCATATGAAGCAACATTGTGACTAAGTAGACCGATTTCTGTCTTACATTTATGTAGGTTTAGGTACCAACTACACTAAGGAATTCGTACAAAACATATAAGGAGGGACGCCCGTTTGTCATTCAGCTTAGGGCTGAACTTTGGCCCTCCCCCGATCGCAAAAACACTTGTAATGCTTTGGCTTTCACGTTATGTTTTGGTTATGGTTGAAATATTACCAACCCGACACTAAGCTCTTGTACCGAGGGCCGGTGCGTTAAACAACATGAACATGTTTGTTTCTGCCGAAAATAGTAGCGAAACTGTGAATTATTAACAACATGCCAATATTGAGTACTTGGAAAGTCTCTGGCCTTTAAAACTAATTGCTTCTCTTTGTATAAACATTCACCCCCCCCCCCCCCCCCCCCCCCCCCCCCCAATTTTTTTCGAAACAGATATTTAAATCCAACGGATAATTGGTAATTCGACCCACCTAAATTTTATTTTGACTTTTTCTGAATGTGAAAAAGTGTATAAAATGATTTTTATATGTACAGTACCGTTCATAGTTCCATAAAAAACAGGATTCTTCAAACTTAAACTTTTAACACTCATAAAATCTTGTTATGATTATATTTTTCGTTAATATTTTCTTCAAATAATGGATCAACGAACAACCATTATTTGTGAACTTAAAAATCGTAATTTTTGGACTTGTATTATTGATTGATGATTGATGACGTGAAAACATAATGTTTCCACCGTAGTTGTTTAACAGAAGGCGACAAATCTCAATTCAACAAAAGTTGAAGTAGCAGAGTAACACCGTTTAAGAAAAAGACGTACAGATTGATGTGATGCATTATGGAGAAATTGTGCGGAGTGTATGATGACGATGATACATTTTCGAAATAAAGCGATTTCTTCGTCAGGGCTTATCCGCCAATCGGTATGAAATAAGGCGATGAGATGTTTTCCGATACCTCGGTTTGAACGACTTATACTATTATAAATGGTACAGAGTAAAACCGTTTGACAAAATGGAAACAATCGTGGTTGTGAAAATTTTGTGGAAATATTATAAAGAAAATTAAGACATAAAAAGTATCTGCAAACAAAATTATTTCTAGTTAAGAGGAGGCGGGCTAAATGCGCATACTAAGGAAAATACTCATTTTCTTCCAAATTCCAATCGATAGAAGTCTGAAAACTTTATGCACCTGAGCGGATATCAGTTTTTTATACGTTAGAGCATTTTTTTTTTGTTAAAATTTCTTACTGTTTTTGTGAAAATAATTTATAATTAAAGTTATAAAAATCGTCAATTTCCTAAACTGGACGGGCTAAATGTGCATATTCATGTTTTAAGCTTTTTTTCAGTTTCACTTGCAATATTTTCGTAAGATTTAATTGAAAATGGTAAAAACTGATGTTTAGCATACGTCAAGGCTGAAATTTTAGATATCACTAGTTCTTTTGCGTAAAACATAACCAGGGATGTCATATGGCCATATTTCATGGTAATATTTTGTGCATATCATATTTTTATCAGATCAGTATCAGGCTCTTCCTTTTCCACTGTAATATTGTCATTCGAGCGTAGATTTTATGCTTCAATCATAAAAAGAACTATAAGGATAATGTATTTTTTCTTGAAAAAGGCATTTCAGGCATCTGGAGACTCACCCTCCAAATGGTAGTAAAGGATGTGGAAAACATACTTTTGTATGGGGCCGACTAAAAAAAATCATGTTTAGAGGTTCCGGGTACGCGATCTTTGAAAAAAGTTCGCTTTCAAAATATTTGATTTTAAATAAATTCTGGATCCAAAATTTTTAAAAAAAGTTCATCTATTTTATATTTTTCAAATCTTGTTTGGGTTAAATACTACACGTGAAAAATGAATAATGAACCAAACTTGTATCAAAATTGAAAATAAGCTAGCAATTTTCAAGAAAAAAAGTTTTTTGGTCCAAAAATTGTGTATTTAACTGACCAAAATGTAGTATTTTTTCTTGAAAAAGGCATTTAACCTGCCCAATTTGGGCTTTCAGAACCTATCTCTTATTCCAATATCTTATAATTTAAAAATTGCTAAAAGCTTCAATTTGTTGAATTTCTGATTTTCAGATGAATAAGAATGAACACCCGTTTACGTTTTTATTTTCAGATTCTGTACGTGCAAGTAAAAAAGTTCAAAATTTTAAATCAAAACTGTTAAAAATCTTGTTCGAATTTTTAAATTTTTTTTGACTTTACTGACTGACTTTTGACGATACATTTTTTTTTCATGCCGTGTCTAAAACAGATTACCCTCTAACTGCACTAATAACATTTGTTGATCTATCGGCCTTTTCGCCAATCGACTGTATGCGCTTATTGCCTAATTTGCGTATTCAGGAACACATCCCCCTACTCTTGAAGTTGTTTTTTTTTCTTTCGTTATCTTCTAGGATAAGGCTGCCAGATTACCAGGTTTTATCAGGGTTTGCCCGGATTTTTAATGCAAAATTTGGAAACATTCCAGCCCGGCTTGGTTGCCCGGATTTTGATGAAAAATGACAAGATTTTGCCCGGGTTTATTCACTTTTTTTGGCAAAACAAATGAAAAAAAAACAATTATTAAGGTACAATTTTTTATTCAAACCTTCAAAAAATTTGTTTTGAGCAAGTTATATAAAAATATTTATAAATGGTTTTTTGAAGGCTTGAATTACGATTTTAAATATTTCGATGAGTTTTGGAGAAAAAAGTTTTTTGTCATTTTTTTTTCTTGATTTTTGTTTAGTAATTTTAAAGTATTGACAAAATATGCCTGAATTATGGTCGTATGTTTTGAAATAAAATGCCTGGGTTTTGCCAGGTTTCTATATAAAATTGCCCGGATACGTTCTGAAAAAATCTGGCAACCTAAGATTTCGAACAACAAGTTTAAAACAATGAGTTTCTTTAATTCATGGTTTTTAAGAACCACTTTACCTGATAAAATGGAAGCACAAAAATGATTATAGTGAGCTTCATATAAAATAATTTTAGTTTTTTCTCTTGCACATGCCAATTCAGTTTCTGTTTGATTTTTAAGCATTAAAACAAAGCTTGCCTGACAACCCGGGTTTATTCGAGTTGTTCCGGATATTTTATACAAAATTTGAGAAAGACCGGTCAAGCCTGGTTGTCCGGATTTCATTGAAAAAAAACCTGGATTTCATTGACAAAAGCCCGTATTTCCCATGGATTCATTCACTTTATTCATAAACGAAAAAAAAACTATAAAATCAAACTGTGTTACAAATTCTTTCAATATCTTGGTCGAAACTATTTTTTTTTGAGTAAATTTTAAATAAATAATCATGAAAGGTTTTTTTGGAAGCAAAAACAAAGATTTTAAATCTGCTGTTCAATCTTGGTAAAACAAATTTTCTTGATTTTTGTTGAGTTATTCCTAGTTTTTTGTTTTCAAATTTGCCCGGTTATTGCCCGGTTTTTGGTTTTCAGTTTTTCAAATCAAATTCACAGATTTTACAAAGTTTTTCTATAAAATAGCCCGGATTTGTCCGACCAGAATACGTGCTCATAAATTTCTGGCAACCTTTATTAAACTCATTGAGAAGAAAGTGAGGAGGAGAAATTTCCAATAGTTCTTTTAAGGAGAAAAGTTTGAAGAATAAACCGGAATAGTTCACGACCACATACAATATATTTTTCGTCCCTTTGCCATTTCTTAGTCAAAATCATACGAATTTAATTTTTTAAATTCATTCTTAATTTTTTTTTAAATTTAAAGAATATTATTTAAAAACAAATTTGAAAAACGAGAAATAGAACAAACAAATAAATACCCCTAGGAATCGATTTTTTCTCTCATGTGCCAACTGCGAAATACGTAGTTTCTGGTATCTCAAATAGAAATTGTCCATCACGTGTAAACAGTGTGAAATAGTTAAGCATCTTATCAAAACTAAAAGCTTTTATATTCAAATTTAAATTCACTATTTATATAATACCTTTACTTTAAACTAGATTTATCTTTTTGAAAAGAATTCAAGGACAGATTTTTAAAAAGTTTTCAATTTTTTCTTTGGTAGCCAGGTATGGGCTTTATCGAAAGCATTATTTAACATTAAGCATTATTTAACAAAAAACAATTTATTTAAAAAAAATTAAATCAAATGCCATGGAGATACAATTATTTCTAAAATTTAAAGAATTCTGAATCTAAAACTAGGTCAAAGTCAGAATAACTATTCAATGACTAAAATGAAAATCATAATTTCTAAGCGAGTTTCAAAAAACAAATAACAGATGAAAAATGAAATCCTTTTATAAAATTATTAATAAAAGTTACAATCAGACTCAAAGTAGGAATTTTAAAATTTATAATTCAAAATCTAAATGCTTAATTCAATTTAATTTAATTTTATATCACTGATAATTCTCATCAAATAAAAAAACACAATATTTGGACAAATTGTTTTTCTGAATTTTACAAGAGATACATTTTGAGAGAAAATTTTGTAAAAGTCTATGGGACATGACAAAATAGTATTTTTCTTCGAAATTCGCTTGAATTCACATAAACTCTTTTGCGATCAAGGGTTCTATTTAATAACATGAATTCAAAATGAAAATAAAATGTTTAAAAAAAAAAAGATAAAAACTTCAAATGGGTGAAGTACCTTGAACCAAAATCTTGAGTTCTCAAAAGTCATTAAAATTCCTAAATTGAACTTCAGTTACTGAAGAAACAACACTAGGGTGGAAAGTCTCAGTTTAATTAATATGAAAAAAGATAAGATCAAAAACATAAAAATATTCATGATATGAGAATCACTCAATGGAATTTTCATTTGAACTTTGAGATCGTTTTTATGATGAAATCAGATCAATTATGAATTGAAAAATGATAAGCTGAATTTCGGATATTTACTTCAGTAGAGAATAACTGTAAAACAGAAGTACCTCATTCAGTAGTGAAAAGCTTCGGTTAAATCAGATAAATATAGTAAAATTCAAAATTCAAATCTGAACCTGAAATTTAAATGAAAATTTAAAAGAAAAACTCAGCTTTGACGATTGATCCAATATAAACGAGTAAAGCTTTTTTATTTTGATTTTTGTTTTCAAAAAAAGGAAGAGCAAACGGTTTAGAATTTAAAAACTAACGCGAATATAAATAATGATGATCGAAAAATGAAGAGTTTCAATAATACCCGTGAATAACCCGAAAAAAATTCTTAAATGTTTTTATAAAGCCTTTCAGCTGAAATAAGTACATAAACATGAATTGCATATACATAAAACTTCTCACAAAATTTTGAAAAGTTTGAGTGATAGAAATGAACCTGATTATTATTCAAGACGATTGCATTTAATGAACAAGGGAGATGTTTTTCCTTAATCTACATCTTCTGTCCTGAAAATCTTCTTAAAATATTTGGTACTTAGTGTTATTTATTTAAATTTTGACGTTACATTTTTTCATTTCGAAAAAATATTTCATTATCAAAACTTAATGTTTGATACGCCGGGCCCTCCTATTTATATTTCTCATTAGATAATTAATATAACGATGTATTATCCGGATTTAAAATCCTGATTTTTTTGGACATGCGAGGGCTTATAAAGTAAAGTGGATAAGTAAAGCATACTACGGTCTGGATTTATTCACATGATTTAAAAAAAAACAGGAAATTTAAACTAAGCTACGTTTAGTACTTCGCTGAAGTACTTTTGAGGTAATAATTCTGCTAAGATTTGTCCATGTTGAAAAATTTGAAGCCTAAAAATAAGATTTTTACAGGTATTGAACAAAATTCTTTTGATCAGCCCGCGGGAAACATCGGCTATTCTTGGGCATCCTTAACCTATATTAGAAAAAACTAGTAGAGATATTTTTCACGGGGCTCTTTAGCTTTTAAATAAGAAGTTTTCATTAGTATTGATTTCTGTTCCTTGATTCCAAGAGCTTGCAGCAGTATGAACATTGTTTTTCGAGCGTTTTACAAAACAATTCCTCTTGAGCAAAAGTACGAATGCTGTGTGGTAAAAGTTGGAATAGTTGCCCTACTTTGGACCCTTGAAGCGGTGTTTTTTTTTTTCAAATTAATCCATGTTTTCCTCATAAATAATTAACGTTCAAAAGTGATAAAGTAATGCACATTTTAAGGATAATTTGTAGATCCCCGACTTCAGAACATCTTGTTCCATATCCCTGGATAAACATTGATGAAATCGGAAGTTGTATTTAACTGTATATCAATAAATTGAAATTCATATCTGTATTTTTAGTAAAAGAAAAATCCCTAGCTTGGTTGTGATATTCAATTATACCTCACTTCTTCCTTTTTAATTAAGCAAATTGGATTCGCAGTTGGAAAAACCTCACCTTCCTGTTTAGTTTGATGATGTCATTATGACATATTCATCAGATCGTGTCGGAACTGTTATTACTTTAAAAAATACTTGGTATTTTCATACTTTTGAAAATTTCATGACATTCCCGATATATAGAAGTAGAAATTTATTTTCCGAGTTTCAAAATTTTATCATAAGGTAAATTTAGAAACGTCCTATTTGGGGTTGTTAATAAATGTATGAAAAAAACACGCCACCGACCGGGGGGGTGCGCCTTCCGAAAATTGATTCACATGTTATAACGTGCCAGAGCTGCGTTTTTCATTTGTCCAAAGTGGCTAAAATTCGACGGAGCTGGGGAAGCACGACAACAAAAAATAAACAAAAAAAATAATGCGACTTACCTGTCATCGTAAACGAATCCAGCGCTTAGCGTGTTGACGTACAGGCCAAAGGCCAGAGTACAACACCCGAGGCTCACGTAATCCATACAGCTGAAAGTAAACAGGGGGAAAAAGGAAGACTTATGGTTATTCGTCGTTGGCTGACTCAAATGAAAAGATATTTTAATCCAGTGAAGAAAATTTGAAAAATTCTTAAATATAGGGAAAAATTATCTTATCCTTAATCAAATTTAACATTATTTTTGCTTCAGAAACGAGAATTTTGAAAAAAAAAAGTTTAAACATGCTAGAATTTCAGTCCATTCCATTTTTTAAGTTTACAAACAAAAAAGTATAGATTGGATTGAGAGTACATATATAGAACAGTAGGTACACAAATAATCACAAATCTGTGCAAATGACTGCCAAAGGCTTACTCCTAGATGATTGTGATGAGCAATGCCGACCCCATTTCCATTCTATTTTTTTACATCGATGTGATGTTTTTTTATTTTCCTGTGTCCGATTCCATTCATCCATATGCGTTGTGGCCAGAGCTAAAAGAGCCAGATCGCAAATTGGGACCAGTCGAGTGCTCCGGATCGATTGATTGGGTCCCGGATTGTGCATCATGCTGCTCGTTAATGACTCTTTCGCGAGTATCGGTTCGCTTGATAATGCCGTGAAGTGCATCGGAAAAGAGTCGACCAGTATGGAATGGATCGAATGGAGTGGAAATCTTTTTTTTTTTGTTACACTGGAACTGGTCGTTCATCAAAATTGATTTCAAGTGCACCCTTTTGCACGTGTTTTCCAAAGTCCTGTTAATTTAAATTGATGTCACCTTCAGAGATGTGAGGGACACAGGAAAAATCATCGGGAGAAAACTGGAGGGGTTTGCTTAATCTGATGATCTTTTAAATTTTAAAATCCAAATCTAACATAAGAACCTAAAGCTTATTATTATGGTCAAAATGACAAAAATGACAAAAATGACAAAAATGACAAAAATGACAAAAATGACAAAAATGACAAAAATGACAAAAATGACAAAAATGACAAAAATGACAAAAATGACAAAAATGACAAAAATGACAAAAAGAACAAAAATGTGACAAAAATGACAAAAATGACAAAAATGACAAAAATGACAAAAATGACAAAAATGACAAAAATGACAAAAATGACAAAAATGACAAAAATGACAAAAATGACAAAAATGACAAAAATGACAAAAATGACAAAAATGACAAAAATGACAAAAATGACAAAAATGACAAAAATGACAAAAATGACAGAAATGACAAAAATGACAAAAATGACAAATATTCAAAAAAAATTAGAAAAGAAATTTAAAAAAATATTTAAAAAAAAATTTGGAAAAAAATTAGATCAAAAATCTTTTTTTTCAAGTTTTTAAAGTTGTTCTTTATTTTTGAAAAAATCTTAAAAAAATTTAGATTTCAAGTGTACCATTTGAAAACCTAAAATAAAATTTTTTGACGAAAATTTGAAAATTTCAGTGGTATGTTTTGTTCGCAAATCTTAAAAAATAGTTGATCTAGACCCCCCTCCCTTATTGATTTTTTCTGAAGAGTTCTCTGAATAGGGGAGAGTCGGCACCGAAAGGGCTTGTTTTCAGAGATGCTGATTTATTTCTTTTCAATGATAATAAAAGACACCGTGACTTAAATACGTAACGTCAACTTAAACACAGAATTTGAAGACCTTTTTATGAAACCAGTATCCTAGAAAAGCTGTTAAAATGGGTGTTTCAGTGAAGAATCATAAGCGCAGAATTGTTTATTGAACTTGCGATAAATATTTAAGAATAAAAGTATTTTCAATATTCATCCAGAGCATTGCCTTCGTTGTTTTCTTCACAATCAAATCAAGAAAAAAAACTGTTCACGATCACGGTTGAGAGTTCAGTGACAAACAACGATTTTTAGTCTGTTTCGAAATTAGAACAATAGAATTTAAAAAAATAAAGCTTTAAGGTCTAAGCTTAGCAATTCACATTGCCCGGGTATTCAAAGAAAAATCTTGGAAAGTCCGGCTCGGCCCGGATGTCCAGTGTTAGTGGAAAACTTCCCGGATATAACCCAGATTTATTAACATTACTAGAAATCCTAAGGGAAAAAAAACTCGTATTAAGTTATGGTTTCTTTTGGTTTTTGGGACCAAAGAAGAATTTTCCTACATAATTGACAAATAAAAACAACTGGAAAAAATTGTAATTTTAAATATGACTTTTACACTGCTAATGTGCTTAGATGAAAAACAGAATTTCAAAGTGATGATTTTCATGACGTTTTTTGGAGGAGCAGAGATGATCTTCTTCGGAACTACTGATGCCTCTAATCACATCTTTCCGGTGTATGGAATATTCACGAGAATTTTTCCATTCTTGTAGTTATCATCAGCTGGATTTGATGTGCTTTAATCTCTTTTATAATTTTTTCCTACTTCAGGGAAAACTTTTTTAACGGAGTGAGAATTTTAACGTCTTCACAAGGCAACGCCTACTTGAACTCCTCCTCAACGTTGAATTTATAAATCAATCTAACTGTAAAAAACATCATGAATTGCACTGAAGCCAGATTATAAAAGAAATATGGCTTGTAAGCATTGATATGTGTTTCACCAATCATTTATTATAATTTTTTTTTGTAAGGTTAGCATGATACGTAATAAAATAGTGTGTTATATTGCCAGAATTTTTCCCGCACGTATCCGGGCAATGCAAAGCACCACTTGAAACACTTTTTTTATGTCGATACACACCAGCAGCTTTAAAATCGTATTTCAGGCTTCTAGTAAACCTTTCATGTTAATTTTGATAAAATTTGCTAAAAAAAATAAGTCTATGCACAGTGGTTCAAAATGCGAAAAACGTGATCGTTGCTTATAACTTTTTTAGGTCACATTTTAGCATATTGATGTCTTCGGAGAAGTTTGTCAGTAAAATCAGCTCTATAATAAAAAACTAATATTTTTCTGATTAATCCCCCTACAAGTGAGATAAAATTTCTAACTTCTCTGTTATAAGTTTTAGCTCTTTAATGTCTTCGACAAACTTGTTGAAAATCAAATTTTCTAGAACTTTGTCTCAGCTGCCAGGTTTCTAAAATAATTATTATCCGAGATATCGGCCAAATAAGAAACTTAACCTCTAAAAATCAGTTTTTTAATAATAACTTTTTTCAGTAAATTTTAAGTTTAACAAAATGTTCCAAAAAGTTGTTTGTCTTACTAAAATACACCACTTTGTTGAACATTTCATGTTTGTAAAATGTGATACTGCAGAGCTATGTAAAAAAGATTACCGAAAATAGGGCTTTTTCACGCCTTATTTTACAAACATCGGGCAACATCGGGCAGCCCGCTTTAGATGCAAAATAAAGTCGAAGATTTCGTCTACAAGATGCAGGTAAAATCGTCAGTATCCACTTGTATCCAAGTGAGATACATCAATTTTACTTTTCCACGTTTGCATTGAAATCAACGATTTCTATGAAAGCACATACAGCGCATATTCTACTACGTGTGTTTTCTTCTAGTTTTTCCCCGCGCGATGTCAGAAGCAAAGGTTTGGAAGCGCATTTGTATTATTAGTACAGGTTATTGTGTGTTCAATTGAAATAGATATCCTCTACAAGCTGGAGATGCTAATAATACAAATGCGCTTCCAAACCTTTGCTTCTGACATCGCGCGGGGAAAAACTAGAAGAAAACACACGTAGTATAATGCACTGTATGTGCTTTCATAGAAATCGTTGATTTCAATGCAAACATGGAAAAGTAAAATTGATGTATCTCGCTTGGATACAAGTGGATACTGACGATTTTACCTGCATCTTGTAGACGAAATCTTCGACTTTATTTTGCATCTAAAGCGGGCTGCCCGATGTTGCCCGATGTTTGTAAAATAAGGCGTGAAAAAGCCCTATTTTCGGTAATCTTTTTTACATAGCTCTGCAGTATCACATTTTACGAAAACATGAAATGTTCAACAAAGTGGTGTATTTTAGTAAGACAAACAACGTTTTCGAACATTTTGTTAAACTTAAAATTTACTGAAAAAAGTTATTATTAAAAAACTGATTTTTAGAGGTTAAGTTTCTTATTTGGCCGATATCTCGGATAATAATTATTTTAGAAACTTGGCAGCTGAGACAAAGTTCTAGAAAATTTGATTTTCAACAAGTTTGTCGAAGACATTAAAGAGCTAAAACTTATAACAGAGAAGTTAGAAATTTTATCTCACTTGTAGGGGGATTAATCAGAAAAATATTAGTTTTTTATTATAGAGCTGATTTTACTGACAAACTTCTCCGAAGACATCAATATGCTAAAATGTGACCTAAAAAAGTTATAAGCAACGATCACGTTTTTCGCATTTTGGACCACTGTGCTATGGTGCGAAAACCAAAAGTTTATATGATTAAGCTTGAGTTTTTTGTTTGATTTTGAAAATAAAATGAAAAAAATCCGATCGAAATCCAGGCATTTTTTTAACAAAATCCGGGCAACCAATTTTTTGTATAAAACATTTGGATAAGTCCAAGTATAACCGGACCAGCTAACATTATGTAGTACCGTAAACTGAAGTGAATTGGGACATGGTCCCAATCTGGACAAAAATTTTAAAAATTTTAATGATTCGTGTATTTATAGCAATATTTTAAAAAAATCAATTTACACTATATTATTTGTGAAATTTTTCAATTACATTTATTTCAATTACTATTCATGGTCGATGCAATTTGCAATAAACGGTGAGTCGTAGATCCATCAAACAAAGCAATGACAAAATAATGTATGTCTGAATACAAACAATCCACACACACTCATATTTTATATTAAAGGTGCTTTGTTTGAAAGATGATGCTACTAGCCGAATAATAAAACAATCAAAATAATCCACCATGAATGGAACATGAAAAAAATCACCTCGATCAGGAATCGAACTCGAGACTTTCTGATTACATATTCGACACCTAATCAAAAGGCTTAATCATCAGATGAAAATCTAGACAAGCTGTAGCTCTATAATTGAGTTGACTTCATCGAATTGAATTCGCTGCTAGATTCTACGGCAGAAAATGCTTATCGTGCCCCGATCAATTGTGCTCTATACGCCCCGAGTCAACAAGTTAAATTAAAAACGCGTTTTAAAGTTGATAATAGTGAAAAAAAAAATTATGACGGCAAAAATTGAGGAACAATGTTTACATCATGTTGCAGTGCATACTTTATAGATCAAGATGGTCTTACGAACATAAGAGCTTTTTTTCTGGTGCTCAAAAATTAGAATATTTCCGTCACTTGAAAACCAAGTTGTTTTTTTTTTTTAAATATTTCTGTTAAGATGATAAGGCGATTTCTTTTTTGCTGAAAAAATATTACTATAGGAACTACAAAACTGTTCCACATAAAAATTTATTTGAGAAAATTCGTGCTTTCATAGAAAAGAGAATTGCTCACTATGCCCCGGGTGCTCGTTATGCCCTAATCTCCCCTACAAAGACTATTTTCCAATGATTCCAATGGCTAACGGACATCATTTTAGACCACCATACTAAAGTCATCAGGCCTTACACCGTCATTAACGCGCGAAGCGTTTTTAGTTCGTTTCAATCTCCGACGACTTCAGTCCGGCAACTTCAGTCGGACATCGTCCTGTTGATGGGCAAGATCGAGCCCGAAACCGGTCTACAAAAAAAGTAATTTTATATTCTTTTTTCCCTAAAGTAAGAACGTTATGTGTCGTGTCCTGTTCAACATTTGTGGATGATTAAAAACACTGATTTTATTGGAAATCGATTAGATAAAACTCATAAGTGCCATCACTGCAGTTTAATGACCGATATCAGTGACGTAACATCTCAAGCGTCTACAAAGCATCCTTTTATCAATAACTTCGAACAGCGACTCGCAACGCTCATTAAATGCAAAACTGCCAGTGACACCTGATTGACGATATCAGATTTCGTCGTGGTTTGACAGGTTGCGGCGGAACGCCCCTGTGACATTGTGCTGCCAATTTTGGATTTCGGGCTTCGGGCTTCCCACTTTGACGTTGACGGCATCCCGGCTGAGCTGCACAAACCTACAGTCACCAACACAGTTTAAGTCAAAGTCTACACTCCTTGACAACGTTGACGACCGACCGGCGAAAATGACGACGATAACGATGATGACATCGATATTAGCATGCAATATTGGCTTTGGCGAGGGCAGGTTCTTGAGCCTCGGTATTTCTTCAACCCCTTCTTCATCGATTCAGGAGCAGGAACAAGGAAGGTTTTCGATTTGCTGATATTGCGACAGAAATTGCGAGTCTCCCACACCGAAGTGATTTTCGAATATTGACAAAAAATGTGATACCACTGCAGCTACCAATGGAAGCAAAGCTGGAAAGATATGGGTAAGTATGTTCCCCTTTACCCTAGATTTCCGAACATGGAACCGGGTGCGGTTATGCGGCACGCAAAGGTGAAACCAATCTAGACGGGCTGTAACAGGTGATGACGACTTCAGCCGGGCCATAACGTTCGAGATGGCGGTTTCGCAATTTATACACTTGCCAGGATAATGATGACGCCCGGCGACCAAATACGTGACCCAAGGTTGTCATGTGTCACCAATTGAGGACACACCCACACACAATCACACGGGAGTGGCAAATAAGTAAGGGTACCCAGGATATCATCAGCTCGAACTCGAACTACCTTAGTATGAAGGTATGAAGGCAAGGCTAGAACATTTACTGCAGATGGGACCAATTTCACGCTTATTAGTTCGGGGTTTGCTCGTTCCGGTTATGATATGACTCCGGGTACTAACTCCGAATGATGATATTAGCAATTATCTGGCAGGAGTGCAACTGGAAGTTTTGCCAAACGGTATCGTTAAGGTGTTTTTCGTAGGACAAAAACAAAAAAATTAGGTTTGACAAAGTAATAACAGACTTCAAGAACGTTCAAAGCTGTACTTTTTTGGATGACAGCAGATAGTATTTTGCTGGTTTTTTTTTTCATGATTTGCAGGAAAAAATGATAAGATAGGAAAATATAGAAGCACAAAATGTATATTTTCAGCTACGAAAAGTAAAACCGATAATACCGAAACAGAACACCGGTATAACCGGGCTATTTTTCCAATACTGAATACCGGTTTTTAGTTCTTCCAAAACCGGTATCGTCAGTAACATCATTTTTGTTTCTTCAGAGCCTGCTCATGGTTTTGGTTCTGGTTTTATTCCTAGGGTTCAGCCCTTTATCCTTTTCTATAAAATAAATGACAGTTAATAACAACACAAATTATTAATTTGTAAAAGAGCACTGCACAATTCTACTTTTAATTTGTTCTCAGGTCATGCAACATTAGGTACATTGGTTCGTTTCTGGCGTAATTCTGAATCCGATTAGCTAGTTGAAAAAGCTTTACGCTTCGTAAACTGCTGCGGCCTTCGTTTGGAGATATAAGAGATAATAAATACGGCGAATAATGTGCACAAGACTCAATTTCTTCTTGCCCCTCAAGGTTTCTCAAAGCGTATTTCAAGAACTTCTTCTGAACTCTCTCTAATCTGTTGTTGTATGACGGTATGACAAATTCGAAGACGACCTAACTAACCCAGTGTAGATTGTAACGAACGTTTTTGTCCCGATACCATCAACAACTTAAAGCGCCACTCCCGGAACCCGAGAGGCTGTTGACGCGTGTTTTGCGTCCCGGCTAAAGACTCAAATCAGGGCGGGCTAATAGTTCCAACGTCGTATCTCATTCAACGTCCCCAACCAACTACCGGAATGCGACCCTAATCTCTAAAATAGGTATAAAGTGGAATGCACAACCCACAACTCTGCGACACAATAAAAAATCTCAACCCACGCAACCCAAATCAACAGCAAACGTCAACGCTTCCAATCATAACCCAATCATTTAAGGCGGAACATAAGTTGTGTGATTTTACAGCTGTATTCATAGTTTTTGTTCCTAACACCCTAAGTGACGTCACCCAAAATTATTCTCTTAATGTACAATACAATAGGCTTACATCTAGGCTAACCTGCGCAGCTTCGTTTCCGTTTCCAATCGGCCGAACGTACTTACGACTCATGCATGCTCAATACCAACGGTTGTCTGTTGAGGTTCGAGTCTTGGCTCAGGTGCAACGGTAAGTACCATTTGCAGGGTTGCACCGAGCACCACGTGGCTTTTCCAACTCACTCCTACAGACTCGGATAGTGGTCCGTTTGGTTTCGACGGTCTCTGTGGAACCACCGTTTGACGGGCTCTCCAGGTACTGGCAGCAATACCTCGGTTAAAACGTGTTCCACAAAAGAAAAACCTCGCTTGTGATGCCTGATATGACAGCGGAAGCACCACACGAAACCGGCTTTCTGTCCCCAGCAAACTCCCACGTTGAACTGTGGGATTCCTGTGTTCAACGTTGCAAAACAAAGGACAAAATATGCACTCTCAGTCGACACACTTAGTACGAACAACCATCATGAGTCTTACCTGCTGGTAGTTTTTAACAATCGCACCGTTCGATCGGCGAATCGTTCCTTAGTTTTCCGTAAACTATTACAGCAAGTAACTGAGCAAAAACTAAACATAGGTACTTATTAAACCTCAATTCTAATCACCATTGACGATCAGTGTTATACTCACTGGTGTATATGCCCTGGCACGTGCAAAAGTTTCTAAACGACACTCGAAACTTGCTTAATTCGTTTCACGAAATCACGATATCTGTAACGACTAATAATCTATTAATCTACCAACTGTTACTTTTAGATTTCTGAAGCACTACCTGCACGTGATTGCACTTAATAAATGTGCTTAACTTTTTCGTGATCAGATTAAGACCTTGTTCGCCGAACGTTCACTGCCAGATTGAATTGCGACAGTCATCTAAGACCTGCTATCACCCCCAAAGTTAAGTCGCGCCAGATGATGGCTAAGCCACCGGCAGTTGTGTGCGTTGCATTGCGCTTCATACTCCCTAGCTCGTGGGCTTTGTCCACCTCTCAAGGACAGTCAAGTGATACGCATTAGATTTTTTTTTATCACAGCCTCTTTTTGCATCCCAAATAGCTAGCCGAGAAAATTAAATGAGATCACTTGTGGAACTCAAATAATCAGGGAAAGGTAGAGCCTAGCTATTGCCTCTAGCGACCGGGAGATGTCGCGTTAAGCGGTTGATAGCAACTGTCGGGTGTCGGAACTGAGTTAAGAGCTTTAGCTTTGTGTTTTATGGCAAGATTTACAGGAGTGGTCTATCATTACTCGATAGGGCATAATCAAATATATTACAATTGTATAGGGAATATCCAGACAGATTCTACTATCCTTACTGAACATAGAATATGCTTTGCTACATCTTTTTCGATGTGTTATGAAAAAGTTAACTCTGCGTCCAACTCCACTCTTAAGTCTTTCACTGAGTTTTTCCAAGCAACATGGTTGGCAAAAATCCTCAGATCAGCTTGGCCAGAGAAAGAGAGTCAACACATAAGAGTAAGCGGGAGCACTTACATTTGGTGATGGTACGTTTACGAGAAAAGACGCTGTTCTTTGAACCAGAGGTGTCAGAAGTGTCGTGATTTCCAGGATTTGTCTAGATTTTGGAGAATTCGCCCTAGTTTTTCAAAAACTTTTGAATTGTCCTGATTTTTGAAAAAAATCTAAATGATAATTGAATTTGTAGTTAAGTTTTTTCAGTGGTTAAATGATGATAACATCAAACGAATCAGTAATACAACTCTTTAACCGATGAAATTCTCGGACCAAATGATATTTAAACGATGTTTTTTGATATAAACTGCAAGCCAGCCAAGAAGTTGATATCTTCTGTAGCATAAATGAAGCCGTCTACAGCACCGTTATTTCGCCTTCATTTATGTAATCTAATAATCGCTGCATTTTATTCCCACCAATCTACTGGTGTTCTGAAAAATCCGGTTTTTTTTCAGTGTCCTGATTTTTTTTACGAAACCACCTGGTAACGCAACAGTGGAGCAGAAATTGTTATTTCTTGTACGTTGTGTGGTAGATGTCTAAATATTTTTTATCTTCATTTACACTGAAGTGTATGACTGAAACACAAGGGTGCTCTTGGTAAGAATTCTCTTTCACCCACTCAGAGGCGAAAGTTCTCACACTTGCCGTCCAAGTCACTTACAGTTCGTGCAAACTCGGATAACGAGTGGAGCACGATCAGCGAAAGAGGATTACACTCTGATGCCGAATTGAAAACTGTGTAGTTTCTCCCGGCTCTTTGTTGTTTGGTAGGAGCTGACCAACCATGCCGAGCAATGACGTTATCGTTTTCTAAGCGGTATTCATAAGTGCTATGCTTGTTTTCAGAGAAAATGGAATCTGTGTAAGGCATTTTGTAGAGTCACGTCCTTCGGGTGAAAAATAGGCAAAAATCGTCGTCAAAAACCAGCACGAACACATCAGTCAGCTCTTGAGGTAATTCGTTTATAACAGCGATGAAAAGAAGGGGCCCCACGTGACTCCCTTGTGGAACACCACTGTTGACTGAGAAAGTAGAGACTACTAGACCAGCGGTTGGCAACCTTTTGAGACAGAAGAGCCAAAAATTGCAAATTAATGAAATGTCCAAGTTTCAAAGAGCCGCAATTCATTTTATCCTTACTACAAATAATGGTTTGCATCCTGATGTTAACTCAGTTTTATTATCGTTTTTCACAACGCCACAGATTTTCGTTGTTTTATTGGCAAACGGAAGCTATTTTCTTTCTTCTGAATCAATTTCATTCAATTTTAAACTTTGGTGCAATTCTTTTCTAACACCTGTTCCCAGATAAAAAAAAATAGACATCCGATGTGTTCTGTTGAAATATTAAAAAAAAGCATTGAAAATTTCATATCATAAAAATGCATACATGTAAATTAATATAAAAAAAACTTGTCACTATTATTTTTTCTTCAAATTCTACAAATAAGCCATAATTTTTTTTTGGTTTTGAACATCCGTTAAAATCCATCATTTGTTTATGATGCGCATAAAACTGTCATTTTAAAAAGATAAATATTTTCCGGCCCTTAGAATAAATAAACCAACAAATTTTAAATCATAAATGCTCATTTTACGCATTTCATGCTCATTTTTTTTAAGTTTAAATTCTTAATTCTGTTCAAAATCGTAAGCCTTCCAAGTTGTTTCTTCTCCATACTAATGAAATCTTAAAAATAATGTCTAAACCTCTGAGCCTGAAATATATCATGGATTCAGATTGATCTTTCTGTTAAAGTTTCTATGAATTCTAAACACAAATTCATATTTTATATTTTTATACAATCAGTCATTTGTAGTTTAATCTATTTGATTTTTTCAAACAGATATTTTAATTTGTTGCATGAATTCTTAGTTTTCAATTGCGAATTTGTATTGTTAAACATTATAAGAGTTAGTTGGCGGTTCCCTGGCCGAAAATGTTAATCAATTTTAATGATATAAGATTCGTTGTGTGAATAATTCATTCTAATTTTTCAATATTTCAAAACAAAACAATATATATTTCAAACAGTCAAAAATATATTTTCAAAATACTTTTTATTCATGACAGATTTGATGTATTTCAGTGTATCTTGGATTTTTGGAATCTTCAAAAATAGATTCAACGGATGATGCAGAAATATGCTAGGGTAAAATGAAAGTTTTGATAGCTATCTCGGATCTTCCATAACAATAATAAATTTTACATAATAATAGACATCTAACTTTGGCTTTGCTTCGCTGTATTTCATTTTTCAACGAATAGTTTTTTTTAACTCAAATTTTTGTTTTTTGACGTTATTTTGATCATCAAATCATAGAACAAACCAAAACCAAAATTCTGATAAAGACCTAGAAATCAAAATCAACTTAAAGAACAGCCATGAAGTTTTAAAAATAATTGCAGAATTAGGAATTAGGTTGAGAATTAAAAAAAAAAGACGTAAAAGTTGTTAGAAGATATATTAAAGTTTATGGAAGAAAATGTTTCTTTACCAAATAGAGTTTCTCCCTCGAATAAATACCTAAAAAGTATTCATATCATACATGAAATTCTAAAATTAGACCAGCTCTCAGTTCCCAGTTTACAAACATATTTTTTTAACAAACTTGAAAACTTTGTTCACTTGAACTCATGTTCAAAATTAGAATGAACTTGATTTTTTTTCATTGATTTGAAAAGGAACAGGGAGAAATAGAATTCAGTATTTGAAAAATTTAAAAACAAAATGTTTTAAGAAAGAAATTTTAATTATCAGTTTTCAAAGCATTATTAAAATCTTCATCTGATGTTTATATTTGATCAGAACGGTGGTAAAGCAAATTTATTTTTATAATATTCAATTCGAGATAAACAAACTCAATTTCATAATTTTAACAGTGAGGATTTTATTTGACGATTAAAAAATGCTCGGTTTTTATCCGATTTATTCAGAAAATCAAATTCAATGGAAAACTTCCCGTGCCAGCGAAGAAAAGTTTCTTCAGGCTTCCAAATGCTATATCAGACTTTAATGAAGAACGTTAACTGATTTCTAAATCTCAACTTGGTTTCAAACTGACAAGAAGCTATTAATTTGTTCTATAGTATTTTTTTGGTTTCTTTTTTAATCCTGGGAAATATTATCTGAACTGAAGGAACTAATGTTACGTCCGTTTAATCTAGAAAATTTCTAGGATTTTCTAAATTTTCACACATTGAGCTAAAGAGCCGCAGTTATACATCCAAAGAGCCGCAGGTTGCCGACCTATGTACTAGACAGTTTAACATATTGCGTTATTCCATTCTTGCATAATACCAACTCTACTGCATTTATATTGATTACGTTAAACGCTTTGGACATTTCAGTGTAAATTGAAAACCTTGCATCATCCACTTCTGAGGTTCTCGATTCAAATTCTGTTAGGTTCGTTACGGTTGAGCGTTTCTTGAGAAAACCGTGATGAACGTCCGAAGTCTTCGTTTCAATCCTCGGGTAAATCTTATTGCATACAATACTCTAAAAAGGTTTGGGTATTGCAGAGAGAACTGAAATACCACGAAAGTTTTCTACGGTGAGCCTGGAACCGTTCTTGTGTATCGGTAGAACATGCGAAATCGGAAATAATCCGGCACGAATCGATGAAGTGAAAAAGAAGTGTAAGGGCTCTTCGATTCCACTCACACATTATTTCAAGAATGAGTTTGGTATTCCGTCAGGGCCACAACTTTTCGATTCGTCGAGCGTTAAAATCTTTAAACGTATTTCACACACCGCTATTGTAAATTAGGGTAAGATTTCAACTGGTGATTGCCGTTCTTGTCTTACTATTGCGTTGTTCAAAAGATACACACTGTGAAAGTATTCGGCGAAGAGCTTGGATGCATCTTCCAAAGATTCTGCTTTGTTGTTTTTGTTAGAGACATTTTTTAGTATCAAGCTAGACTTACGTTTTGAGTTGACATATTTCCAAACTCGTGGGCGTATGACTTTTTTTTTCTAAAAACATCTGAAGCTATAGTCTTTGACAAAGTTGTTGAGCGGAAAATATCCTTTAAAAATTTACAACTCTGCATCAAACCGATTACCAGTCTCAGTTCCACAGAAGAAAAAAAATGATGTTGATTCCCCAGAACAAAATATAGATGTTTCCAATACAAGCCTAAAAATTCATATTTACTCATGTAATCGTCACTAAAAAAAAATTTGCAAAAATCATGGTTGAGTTTTTTTTTTTACCAAAACGGAGCTTTTAAGACCTCAGCTCAGGATTTAAGAAATTCTAAAATGACCCTCAGTCTACGACTCAGTCTACGGTGCAAATGATTTGATTCATTTTGCTACGTTTCTGTGCCTTTAATGACAAATTTGGTTAAAAAATTTGTAGTGTCCGGCCATAGACATAACCTTTGCAAATGAGTGAGAACTGACATAAAATGATATCTCTTATCACATGAATATGATGTGAATTTTTTTCTAATATATTTAGCTTAATGATCCTTATATTGATACTATTCAAATCAGCAAATTTATATATCTTCAATGTGTTCAAAAGAGATTTCAAATTAAATTTGATACTTGAATCATAACTCAAAAACTGTTCTATTGAGTTTTTTGTTTGAATGTCATATTCGGATTCTTGAAACTGAAAAATAGTGGTTTAATGATAAAAGATTCAAAGTTTTAGATTAAACTGACAACGTTCCAGAAACAAACTCAACCTAGAACCTTTTCTTCTATCATTTCACTTCATTTGAATAAGAAAAAAAAATTAATTTGAAAAAAAATTATTGCTCAATATGGTATATTTTTTAAATGGATTTAAAATTCCTACGGTTGCTATGTTGGTTTTTGTTCGAATTTCTCAGTAATATGTAGTAAATGTTTAACAAAATTTTTATTATGAACACCCATAAACCAGACTCTCTTCCAATATTGATCTTTCTTGGAGGTGTAATTATCGGCATAAGATTTTGTGCCGATCCGGCAGTAAAAAACTTTCTCATCGCTGTTATTGCCTCGCAGCGCAACCGCATTGCATATGTCTGAAAGAAACCAAATAAAACATATCCCACATCCCATCACAAGACAAAGCACAGGTGGAATTTTCTAATAGTAGACGCTGTGTAAGTATATTATCTGGCATTAGAAAAAAAAAACTACCGGCTAAGATGTCCAGTAGTAAGCAGCTATGCGTGTGTATGTAAAATGGCAATTGAAAACAGTTTCTTGTTTCCATTTCCATCCCATTCTCAACTGACTCATTTCCAATTGACTTAATTATTGCACTGGCTAAGCTATCGGACTGACAAGTAGAAATAAAATGTTGCGTTAGTTCGATTCTCACTTTATCATACATTTTTTTTTTGGGATAAATTCGCTTGAATGTAGTGGTCATTGGAGCTTAGCAGCTCGAGTCTTTATTGGCGGTAGTGCTTTTCCGAAAATATTATCTTTGATGCCGTACACTTTTCAATGCATTTTTGGCATAGAATTAGAGCCGAGCGACTTGGAAATTTTGAAACCTTTTCTTTGGGTGTAGAAATAAATAAGTGTTCTTTGGTCATAATTTTGGGCCTCAACACCAATTGGGTCAACGAAACGGAAAATTCAAGCTAGAGCTGCTGAACAGTTTAACTGAAGAATTTAAATTTTTACTGTAGCAAATTATTTATTTTTCTGAATACAAACAGAAAACAGAGCGGTTTTACTATTGTTCTGTTCTCTTTCCTTCGTACAATTGAAGGAGAATCGATAAAGTATGTTTATTACTGGTTATATTATCCTTCATCAATATTTGATCAAAATTATTCGCCCAAATTTGGAACATTCCATTCTTTCGGTAGTCATTTTCGGATCATGGACGAGTTTTCATCTACAGAGTATTACATTTGATTATAACGACTAAAATTCATTCACACCCCTGCTATGAATACTAATACCATCAATCTAACTGTGATGTGCTGGCTGGTAGCATTTAGATTTAGAGTGATTCCTGTACGAAACGAACGCATCTACATGCATAACTCCCCAAACAGTCATGCAAATTTGGAATCGTTCCCATCGAAGTGTGTAATACGATAAATCCATTCCGGGACTGCTTCAGGGCAGATAGGATTCAGAAATTAGTATTTCCGACTGACAACGAATTCCAGTATTTGGTATGGTTATGATTTGGAAATGGAAAAGCTTTTCCCCTTGGTCGGTTGAAGTTAGGAATTAGGATGAATGCCGTCATCGAGTTGGGTACCTAGTATAGAAAAGGCCACATTTCGAAGGACGACAGAGCCTCATCATCACCTGGCTCCAGCCTAGATGCAAAACGCAACCGGCTGTGAGCGACGATCTGTGACGGATTCCGAAAACCGGCCTTAGCTAGGCCCCCCTAGCCACATTCCAAAAGCGGCAGCCCTTCGCCGGCTTGATTTATGTTTAAGTTAAACATTTTCTTGCGAATTATATTCCGAGAAATTTAAATTTATAACAAAATATCTTTCCGCTGGTCCGATCCTTCCGTTTGCCAAATGGCAACAGCAGCAGCACTACTTGACTCCGTCAGGGCAGGATCAGGAACGTTTCCAGTGGATTGTCAGAGAATTCAGTGAGCACACAATGAATGTGTGTTGAGCATGTACCCACCCACAATGCCACTTCCTGCGTCCGGAACCCAGAACAAAACCCCTAAAATTCATGCCTTCATATTTCAAAAGCCACACGTACTCAGCAGTTTGGTGCGGCTGTCTCGACCAGACCAGTACTAAGGATGATGACGATGAGAATGATGATGATGAGGATGATGAGGATGATGAGGATGATGGGAACAATGGCGTCGACGATGATGATGAGAAGGACCTACACCAACATTTGACTGCGGGGCAGGTTCTTCTAGAATCTAAAGCGAGGACGAGGGCTTAAGACTTCTCCCTGCTTTGCATCCGGTGTGTATGTTGCACTTTGGCAGCCTCTGACACTGGCTTACCTATACATAGGACTAGAGCCAGCACACACCGGAAGAATACCCTCAGGAGCAACAGTAGCCAGCACATTTTGGAGATTGCCAGTGCGTTCCGCAGAGAAATTTAATTAAATCCGGTAACGGGTCTCTAAAATCCGTACTTGACAACATTGTGAACCGGGTCTTGGGTGGACCTGGACAACCGAT
The DNA here is from genome assembly GCF_029784155.1 of Uranotaenia lowii. Classification (NCBI taxonomy): domain Eukaryota; kingdom Metazoa; phylum Arthropoda; class Insecta; order Diptera; family Culicidae; genus Uranotaenia; species Uranotaenia lowii. Next base: position 118,234,517 of record NC_073692.1, read on the forward strand.
GGCAGTTTCCCTACTTCCTGAAGACAGAAGAAGGGGAAAAGCTGTAAAGGGGCACACGTTTTGCGATTTTCCGGTGACGTTCGGCATCATACTCCATGCACAGGTTCACCGTTACCAAAGCCAAACATATACAGACCATTTTAGTGGGTTTAAGAGAAAGTGGGGCTCAGTCGAGACAGTCAAGCAGTAAAACTGTGGTGGGTGTTAACTTTTGTAACGCACCAACGGACGAGCTAAGCACTTTCTTCGGGCTCGACTAGGGATGCTCATGAGCCAGTATATGGGTTTTGAATTATTGATTTGTCATAACAATTAGGAGATAGTTTACTAGAGTATCATAAATTGCAGTTTTTTTAGATACCTACAACAAATATTCATCCGGAAATTTCTTTGGTTCATTGTCCAGCAAAGTTTGACAGTTTCATGTGCTTGAAAATATCTGCTACCTTTCCTCGTACCCCTTTTGCCGTATAAAACTCCTGTCCCGGAAGCTACTTGTAGTCGGCTTTGACGTAGGTTTCGTCGTCCATTACCACGCAGTAAAACTTCGTCAGCACCGTCGTGTACAGCCTCCGGGATCACGCTTCGGCCGTCGTATTTTGTTTATCATCGGGATTTGGAGTCACTACCTTCTTGTAAGTCGATAGTCCAGCTCGTTTTTTGGCTCCATGCACGGTTGTAGACGATACACCCAGCTTATTTGCGGCATCTCGGAGAGAGAGGTTAGGGTTTCGCTTGAAACTACTGGCAACTCTCTTTGTCATCTCAGCGGCTTCCGGTTTTCGATTTCCCCCCGATCCAGACTTCCTGGCTGCGATTTTGCCAGCTTTGCGTGCGAGTAGCTCGGATTTTCGCGATGCGCGAGCAAAATTTTGATATGCTGCTCTTCTTCCTTGGACGGCATTTTGACAACTGAAGAGTGAATTCCAAAATCAAAATAGAAGCAACATTCTACCACACACACCTTCAAAATGAGGGGTGTTCAGGTTTTTAAATGCAAAATTGAAAGAAATATGTCAAGTTGATATTGACCAAACTTTGACCGTATCACCCATTAGTATTGCTTTGAAAATATGGCATAAAAAAGTTCATATTATACTTTAACGACTGACATATTGTAACACAACATATTTTTATTGTATTTTTTCGTGTGGGAAACAATAAACAATGTTAGTAAAAGATCTAAAAGTCACATTTTGTTAGATTTATCGAACAAAGTGCAATTAAACAAAAAATAACGTTTTTAATTATTTTTTGGAGATAACACGTTTGTTGGTTTGTTCAATTTGGCAAATTTTTCTAGAACATTTGATCCACGTAAGTCATTCCAGTTTCGATATATAGCTGAGGAATCAAGTATCCCCAGGGCTAAAGTACACTCATTCTCCCATACAGATTTTAAGAAGAAAAAAAAATTAAATGAAAATCTTAAAATAAAATTATTACATCCAAAATTTAAGTTTTTGAACTATTTATTATTCTTTTCTTAAAAAGGATAAAAACGAGAAAGTTGGTAGCAATTTATGCATGTTGAAAATATTTAAAAATAATAAAAGTGATTTTTTTTTTCAAAATAAGTTTTGAGGGATGAAATACTATTTTCATTTTCATTTAAAAACAAAAACAAAGAAACTTTGTATTCTTTTGTGCATTTATCACTTTTAATGGCAAAATTTCACCGATTCTGGTGGAAAGTAATGGAAAATATTATCCTTTTTTCAACAGTTAATAACAGTTGAATATACAAAAACCTTTACAAAATGTGTACTTTGTCATTAATATAAGGTTAAATACAGATAAATAAATAATTAAACATTTATTTGACGGGTAAAAATATTGAATATCCAACAAGGATAAAATAAATTTAAACTATAACAAACAGATGAATTCAAACAGGCTTATCAATTCAAGATCTGAAAATTTAATTCACGAAACTTGAAACACCGTTTAAAGAATCTATTATTTTGTATTACTTGAATACATTTCAAAAATAGTTGCATGAAGCATAAAAATTCTCCAAATTTCATAGCAGGACAACTGTTATTTAGCATCACTTCAAATAGTGATGTGTCATGGCAACAAATTGGCTCACAAGAATAGACTGTCCTTGTTTTATTTGTTTTGCCTAGTGATTCCGAAATAACAAACGTTGCCATAGAAGTTTGTTTTATTTTATTTATCTTCAGTGTTGCCTAATACAACCATAATTTTATTTTGTTTTATTTTTTATTAAATTGAATTTTATCTTCTGCATATCCTTCATCTCATCTATACATTCCGTCTTACCTCTGTTCTCAATCGAAACTATTTACGGATCGACTTTTTTTCTTCTCTAAAACAAAATATAATTTTTATTCCATATTCCACACCTTTATTCACCTTCCTGCAAATTTCATATTATTTCTGCATATTCTTCAACTCAACTTTTCATTCCTTCTCACCCATATTCTCAAGAAAATTATTTATTTGCCTAATCACAAACAACAAACAATCAGCAGCAGCGACTTTGAAATCTGCGCGTTTTAAGCCAATTCGCCTTTATTCACCGTAAGACCAAATGGCAACTAACAACCAGCAGCAGCCTCGAAAAACTGCGCACCCTTAACCAGTTCCGTCTTTATCCACCGGAAGGCCAACACAAAACAAACAACAGCAGTAGCCTAAAAAATCTGCGCTTCCTAAGCCAATCCCATCTTTTTTCCACCGGAAGGCCAAATCAAAACAATCAGCAGCAGCAGCCTAAAAAATCTGCGATTCCTAAGTCAAACCGTTTTTTCTCAACGGATGGTCAAATCAAAACAAACAATCAGCAGCAGCAGCCTTAAAAATCTGCGCTTCCTAAGCCAATTCCGTCTGTATCCACCGGAAGGTCAAATCCAATCAATCAATCAGTAGCAGCCTTAAAAATCTGTGCTCTTTGTGCTTATTCTACCAACCATGCCAGGGTCGTGATTTTACGAATCATACAAATCTCAATTCAGAGATTCACTCAGACACGTCTGTCGCTCACAAGAAAAGTTCAATGACTGACCTTAATTTTTTTTGTTTTGCCTGGTGTTGCCAAAGTAATAAACTTGGCTAAAGAAGTTTATTTTATATTATTTATCTCTAGTGTTACCGAAAACAAATATTATTTAATTTTATTATTATTAAGATGGATTTATTTTTTGCTTATCCTTCAATTCATCTTATGTTAAAGAAATCTTCCAATATGATTTTGGCGAGAAAAGGAAGACAGTTTATGTGTTTGAAGTCGTTCAAGATTTTGGGAAGTAATATAGAACTGACGAAAATTTGTTTTGCCGATACTTCTAGAAGAATAGGGCCTTCATCATTTCCAAAAAGTTTAACTGAAAAAATTTGATTACTGGAGATTGTAAAAATAAAAAAAATACTTGCAAACTTTGCAAACTGCGAACTGATCGGTGTTTTAAATGATTGATGCTAAAATGAACGCATTTTTGTTGTTGAAAAATCTCTAAGTACCTTTGAGTCCTTATTTACCACAATAAGGGGAAGGTTTGATTTTATTTAATATTTGTTTATTTGAAAGGGTCATTGTCATGCACAATGCCGATGAGGCACTCTTCTTATTTAGGGGCGAACCAAAAGATATATTCAATTTAATAGTGATAGTAAGAACTCCTTATCACTTTATTATTTATTTTCATTCATTCTGGTTCAGGACTACAAAATACATTATCTTAAAAAAAGGTGCTTTAAGAACAGTATTTGAAAGATTTAGTCCAAAAATTGTCCCGATTCACCCCTTTTTACAGTCCATTATAGATTCGATATTCGAAGAAGCAAATATCAATGATCATTTGAAAAATAAAATAAAAATCAAATTGTTTGTCATATAAAGGTTTTGGAATTATTGACTTAATTTTAGACTTTTAATGAAATTTTGATTGTGGATTTGCATTTTTTTTTAACTTTGCATTTTTTGTGGTTTAATTTTTTTCAGAATATTGTAAATTTGCAATTGAATTTATGAATTTTGAAAAACAATCGAACATGTTCACTTTAAAGAAGGTTTCAATAAAAATTTATTTTATAGTTTTGTTTATACGATTTAATTAACAGCACCAAGATTTGTTGCATCCCTTCTCAAAAATGGGGAGACTTCCGGTTCCGGGCAAGAAATCTCCCAGTCCATCCGGCACCCAAAGACACCAGAACACAAAACCCAAAACTGCATATTATGAAAATGGGTGGTCCGTGAGGCTGTTTTGTCTCCTGAATGCCTTGCATGTTTGCAGCAACAATGGGTGGTATGAAAAAAACCTAGTAATTGCTTTTGCTAAACTAAATCGAGCAGTCGAGCAGTCGCTTAAAGCAATTGCTTCGGTTGTTATGAATAAAGTTTTTTTGACAGCTGTTTTCTCAGTCAGGAGCTTTTACTTTTAGAACAAGCTAGTTTGGTATGAATAAAGCTCAAATCTGAAGCAATTGCTCGACAAATCTCCCAGCAATTGCTTTATTTTCTAAGCATGCTCGGTAGCAGACTTTTCCAATAAAAAAAATTCTTTAATTACGTTATGAATTTATCAAATTAGCAATATTTCACTTCAAAACCATTCAAAAAGGCATTTTCAACATGGATAAAGAAAAGTCGAAGTGATAACCCAACTTTTTTCATATTCTTGTCGTTCGTCTAAGATGAAATTAAACAAATAAATTAGTAAATATTTCAAATAAAAGAAAAACGGCTATAGTGGAAGAAGTCCCAATTGGCTCAAAGTAAGAAATAAATTGTAATAATTTAAAACATTATACAGATCTCTTATTTTTATATAATTCTAAGATTTAAGAAAAAATCTAAATTAAAATGCGCACCTATTGCCTATATTTTTTATACATTCGGGGGGGTGAGAGCTTATGATAAATATTAAAGTTAGGCCATTTTTTGTTTGACAGTATTCGAATATGTATTCATTTTTCTTTAAACATCAACATACGAGCACAAATTAACCAAAAAATTCCGGTCGTTCTTACACCCACCACCCGCTTCGTCGACTTCAAGGCTACTTAACCGTACTTTTCAATTTTCTGATCGTCTTCTTTCATTTTACTTTAGAAAACTTCAGATTCTGCTGGTTGGATAGCTCTATTTTTCGAAGCAAAAGCTATGTTCTAAGACTTTAGTACACATCCGCTAAGCAAATGTTTATTCATACCAAACTAAGCAAATGCTTTGGACTTTTGCTTCGATTGATTTCGAGCTAAGTAAAAGCTACCGAAGCAATTGCTAAACCTTATTCATACCACTAAATGTTTCATCAGGTTGTAGCTATCTAGGAGCAGAAAGTTCCATTTTCTAAGCCAGAAACTTCAACAGCTGCTCTTCGATGAATCTCCCATGTAGTGAGGAGACACCAGGGAAGTTTGGGGACCCAAAATAAAAATATTGTTGCTTTTGTTCCGACGGGTTGGTTGATTTTGTTGCTCTTGAATATAAATTTTTACTTTGTTTGTTTTTCTGCTTTACCCTGGAGCCATCTTCTGATGGGAACAACTCGTAACTATGAATTATTGATCGGGAGCGGTCGTGAAAATTTTGTTTTCCCAGCTGAGAAAAGCACAAATCAATGCTTCGATTGGATAAGATTTTCTTTTCAAATTTTCATTTTAGGAAAAAATCTCAGATCAAAATGCAATCAATTCCGAAGTCATTGGCTTAGTTAAGCATCGAGTGAACAAAATCAGAGAAAGTCCGCCCCAAAAGGAATCAACCAAACAAATGACCCAATCAAATCGTAAGCGACGTGTCTTATCCGTTTTCCGCTTTGGACTGCAGCATGCGTATTTCCGGCAGAATGGCTCCATAAAACATACCAATCAAACGGTCATTCATCCGAATCAGTCGATCGGGAACCGACAATATTGGGAAAAGTTTGACAAATTGGCTACGTGCTATAAAATCGGAATCGGATTGCGAAAAAGGGGGAAAGCTTTTCTGAATCGACTGATACCCAGACCGGCAGACGCAGAATGGGTTCCTGCATGTCTCTCTAATCTGATGACGGATGTTGCTCAGCTGGCGGCAGCTTCCGATTCAGGGTTCTTTTTTATGGCACATCGATTTTCTCTTCGGCGGGCGTCCAGCAGTAAAAGATCTGTGCTGCCTGATTTTGGCTGGCTGAACTTTGAACCATTGGCTCATAATCATTCGGATTGGCAGAACCAAGCGGTATCTGAAATGGGTTATCTGGATGCTTGGTTTATGGACTCTAAGTCGAACCCCGGTACAGGTAGCATTTCCAAACCGGATGATGAATTTATTTCCAATCGAAAGTGAGTTTCCGTCGCGTTCTTCAAAGGTTAGTTTGAGGTTTCATGCTTCGATTGATGGGGTTGTTGTTTGGTTGAAATGTAGAAACATATATCATCGATGGGTGGTGACGAGCTTAGCTAGCTTTCTGACGGAAAGAAGTCAACTTTTGAATGTGGGTCGTGCTCGTGCCTAAATTTTTATAGATGGAAAGAACGATCCCATCCTACATTTTTGGAGAACAGCCATAACAGTTGTTCCGAGAAGAAGATTCATTTATAAATTTTAGATCACTGGACCGCTATGCAGCATTGTTCATGTGGAAAAAACAACAAGATTTGCGAAGAATTGATTTGTTTCATTTTATAAAGTTCGCCTAGTTAAAACATGTCAATCTGTAAGTGATATGCATCTCAATCAACATAATAAAATAAATATCTTCCCAGATAACTTGAACTTGAATCTTCTAGCTACCTCAGGGTATTTTAAACGTGTTCTGACTTTTCTGCTGAAGCTCCAAAAAAAAAAACATTATTTTCTTCAGTAAAGTTATTTTTTTTTATGAACTCATTGCATAATTTGAATTCGGTAGAAAAATCTGTTTCCAATCTCCATTAAGGAGCAAATAGGACAAGTTTAAGTCGTAATTTCAATTCATAAAATAAAATTCCTCATTTTTAAACAACTTGGAGAGGTCAATCTGGTATTTTCGAGTAAAATGGGGGTATCCTAAAAAGAAAAAAAATTGACCAAGGTATAAACAAAAGTCAGAGAGAAAAATGCCTTTTTTGGCTATTTCTAACCCGCAACTGCTGCACGTCAACTGAAAAATAATTATGCTATTGGCGAATTTAATAAATTACAAATATTATCACCAGAGCACAATGTTAGAAAAGTGTATAAACCGAGAAGAAATTCAATAGCTTTCCTCCTACACGAACTAAATCGATAAAAAAATACTTTTTTTTTATTGAAAATTTTCAACGAATTGATTGGACAAATTTCAAACGCCCATCGAACGGAGTTATGATGCCCCTGTTTCTCATAATATTTGTAAACAATCCAGAAAAAAGCTAATTGAGATTTAAAATTTTGTACAGAATGATTTTTATCCTCAACTACCGTACACTTTTTCTGAATAAATTTAGAAAAAAGCTTGTTTGGAATTGAAAATTTAAAATCAAATAAAACCTTTTTTGTGTGATTTTTTTTCCGAAGAATCAAATACAGATTTTTTGAGCCACCGCACGCATAAGAAAATTAAGATTTTGCTGTTTTACCCTCAATTCCCCTTCATTTTCAAAATAAATCATAAAAAGCATGTCGGATTTGAAAATTTTTTAAACCAATGAGATCGATCTGAAGTGATTTTTTTTTGTAAGGAATCAAATTAAAGTCATTTGAGAGAACGCGCGCATTGAAAAATTTAGTTAGGCTTATTTGCCCTCTATTCCTCTACATTTTCTCAAAAAGAGATTCAGAAAAGGTATGATCGGATTTTGAAATTTGAACCAAATCAAATCCATCGGGTTTGATTTTTTCCGAAGAATCGAATAAAGGCCTATAACCCTACTCTTTTTTATTAAAAAAAAAAATTAAAGCTTGTTCAGGCTTAAAAATATTGAAGCGAATAAGACCTATCTTAATTATTTTTAATATAAAAATATCAAACGATGGCATTTTGAGCCACCGTGAGCAACGGGAAATCTGGTTTTGACTTTTTCACCCTTCATTTCCCTTCATTTTTCACTCAAAAGAGAGTGAAACAGATATAAAACTCCATTCTTCGACAAAAATGACAAAAAATAAAAAAAATGACAAAAATGACAAAAATTACAAAAATGACAAAAATGACAAAAATGACAAAAATGACAAAAATGACAAAAAATAAAAAAAATGACAAAAATGACAAAAATTACAAAAATGACAAAAATGACAAAAATGACAAAAATGATAAAAATGACAAAAATGACAAAAATGACAAAAATGACAAAAATGACAAAAATGACAAAAATGACAAAAATGACAAAAATGACAAAAATGACAAAAATGACAAAAATGACAAAAATGACAAAAATGACAAAAATGACAAAAATGACAAAAATGACAAAAATGACAAAAATGACAAAAATGACAAAAATGACAAAAATGACAAAAATGACAAAAATGACAAAAATGACAAAAATGACAAAAATGACAAAAATGACAAAAATGACAAAAATGACAAAAATGACAAAAATGACAAAAATGACAAAAATGACAAAAATGACAAAAATGACAAAAATGACAAAAATGACAAAAATGACAAAAATGACAAAAATGACAAAAATGACAAAAATGACAAAAATGACAAAAATGACAAAAATGACAAAAATGACAAAAATGACAAAAATGACAAAAATGACAAAAATGACAAAAATGACAAAAATGACAAAAATGACAAAAATGACAAAAATGACAAAAATGACAAAAATGACAAAAATGACAAAAATGACAAAAATGACAAAAATGACAAAAATGACAAAAATGACAAAAATGACAAAAATGACAAAAATGACAAAAATGACAAAAATGACAAAAATGACAAAAATGACAAAAATGACAAAAATGACAAAAATGACAAAAATGACAAAAATGACAAAAATGACAAAAATGACAAAAATGACAAAAATGACAAAAATGACAAAAATGACAAAAATGACAAAAATGACAAAAATGACAAAAATGACAAAAATGACAAAAATGACAAAAATGACAAAAATGACAAAAATGACAAAAATGACAAAAATGACAAAAATGACAAAAATGACAAAAATGACAAAAATGACAAAAATGACAAAAATGACAAAAATGACAAAAATGACAAAAATGACAAAAATGACAAAAATGACAAAAATGACAAAAATGACAAAAATGACAAAAATGACAAAAATGACAAAAATGACAAAAATGACAAAAATGACAAAAATGACAAAAATGACAAAAATGACAAAAATGACAAAAATGACAAAAATGACAAAAATGACAAAAATGACAAAAATGACAAAAATGACAAAAATGACAAAAATGACAAAAATGACAAAAATGACAAAAATGACAAAAATGACAAAAATGACAAAAATGACAAAAATGACAAAAATGACAAAAATGACAAAAATGACAAAAATGACAAAAATGACAAAAATGACAAAAATGACAAAAATGACAAAAATGACAAAAATGACAAAAATGACAAAAATGACAAAAATGACAAAAATGACAAAAATGACAAAAATGACAAAAATGACAAAAATGACAAAAATGACAAAAATGACAAAAATGACAAAAATGACAAAAATGACAAAAATGACAAAAATGACAAAAATGACAAAAATGACAAAAATGACAAAAATGACAAAAATGACAAAAATGACAAAAATGACAAAAATGACAAAAATGACAAAAATGACAAAAATGACAAAAATGACAAAAATGACAAAAATGACAAAAATGACAAAAATGACAAAAATGACAAAAATGACAAAAATGACAAAAATGACAAAAATGACAAAAATGACAAAAATGACAAAAATGACAAAAATGACAAAAATGACAAAAATGACAAAAATGACAAAAATGACAAAAATGACAAAAATGACAAAAATGACAAAATTGACAAAAATGACAAAAATGACAAAAATGACAAAAATGACAAAAATGACAAAAATGACAAAAGTGACAAAAATGACAAAAATGACAAAAATGACAAAAATGACAAAAATGACAAAAATGACAAAAATGACGAAAATGTTTCATGTCTCATGTCTCTTGTCTCATTTCTCAGGTCTCATGTCTAATGTCTAATGTCTCTTGTCTCATGTCTCATGTCTCATGTCTCATTTCTCATGTTTATGTCGCATGTCTCATGTCTCATGTCTCTTGTCTCATTTCTCAGGTCTCATGTCTAATGACTCATGTCTCTTGTCTCATGTCTCATGTTTATGTCGCATGTCTCATGTCTCATGTCTCATGTCTCATGTCTCTTGTCTCATGTCTCATGTCTCATGTTTCATGTCTCATGTCTCATGTCTCATGTCTCATGTTTCATGTCTCATGTCTCATGTCTCATGTCTCATGTTTCATGTCTCATGTCTCATGTCTCATGTCTCATATCTCATGTCTCATGTCTCATATCTCATGTCTCATGTCTCATGTCTCATGTTTCATGTCTCCTGTCTCATGTTTCATGTCTCCTGTCTCATATTTCATGTCTCATGTCTCGTGTCTCATGCATCATGTCTCATGTCTCATGTCTCATGTCTCATGTCTCATATCTCATATCTCATGTCTCATGTCTCATGTCTCATGTCTCATGTCTCATGTCTCATATCTCATATCTCATGTCTCATGTTTCATGTCTCATGTTTCATGTCTTATGTCTCATGTCTCATGTCTCATGTCTCATGTCTCATGTCTCATGTCTCATGTCTCATGTCTCATGTCTCATGTCTCATGTCTCATGTCTCATGTCTCATGTCTCATGTCTCATGTCTCATGTCTCATGTCTCATGTCTCATGTCTCATGTCTCATGTTTCATGTCTCATGTCTCATGTCTCATGTCTCATGTCTCATGTCTCATGTCTCATGTCTCATGTCTCTTGTCTCATGTCTCATGTCTCATGTCTCATGTCTCATGTCTCATGTCTCATGCCTCATGTCTCATGTTTCATATCTCATGTCTCGTGTCTTCTGCCTCATGTCTTTTGTCTCATGTCTCATGTCTCATGTCTCATATCTCATATCTCATGTCTCATGTCTCATGTCTCATATCTCATATCTCATGTCTCATGTCTCATGTCTCATGTCTCATGTCTCATGTCTCATGTCTCATGTCTCATGTCTCATGTCTCATGTCTCATGTCTCATGTCTCATATCTCATATCTCATGTCTCATGTTTCATGTCTCATGTTTCATGTCTCATGTCTCATGTCTCATGACTCATATCTCATGTCTCATATCTCATGTCTCATGTCTCACGTCTCATGTCACTTGTCTCATATCTCAAGACTTATGTCACATTATTCATGTCTCATGTCCAATGTTATATTATCTATGGATATATGGATATTCAGGTTCCAGTTTCAATTCTCAGTTCCCAGGTCTCAAGTCTCAGCTCTCAGGTTTCAGGTCTCAGGTCTCAGATCTCTCTTAAGTGTTCCTCAAGTTTCTAGTAAGAGGTCTCTCTCGAGTCTCAGTTCAAAAGTTAGGGTGCCAAGGATAAGATAAAAGATGTTTTCGTCGTTCCACTTTTCAAAACCTATCAAAGCGTTCTCCAGGTTATTTTACATAAAATAACGAGGTCTAAAATAAAATAATATGGTTCCGGATGTTACAAGGTTACTTGATATTAATGTAACCTGTTTGACTGAAGGTTAAAAATCTGCCCTGTTTATGATTCATATTATTTTTAGGGATGAATCATCCCAGAAGATGATAAAAACAAATTATGGCTTTGGCTCATTTTTTTTACGATAGCTCTCAAAAAGTATTTTGACGGTAGTTGAACAAAAATTGTCAGATGGCATCGTTTAATTCAATTATGAAGAAATCAATTAATCAAACTAATGAGTTTGTTTGAAAATAAACAAATGTATGGAATCCTCTTATAACTGAATACTGTTTTTTTTTTAGTCGGGTTAGAAGTTTTTCCCTACCTTAGTGACGCATAAAGCAGCTTTTTTTCGGTTTTAAACCAATGCAAAAAAAAAACTCCTTCCACCAAAACTTCGGATTTCTAAGCTTAGGTCTTCCTAAACTCCCGGGCAAAGTGCAGCGACCTGAATCGGAACTACTGGCTCGGCAAACGATTTGTTGCCACGGAAAAGTTTTGTCAAAGTCTTCACGGGGAGGAATTTCCCTACGCTCACGTTCAGTTGCCCGAAGTCGAACGGCGGCGTTTGGTTCAACTCTTCCTTTAAGGTGGTACCTACTAAATTTCGGGCCACGTGCTCCTGGAGACCGGAGTTAATCGAGAAAGAGACCTCTCACTTCGATGTTCTTCCTTCGTTAGACGAGGGCCTCGAGAAAAAGAAAAACGGTGATAAATGTTCTACAATGAAATTTGAGTTCAACTTTCGGGACGTGATTCCTGTGGAAAAGTGACACAAATTCGAACAGAAATCCTCGCAATGGGTGGGTACTCCTACTCACGTAAAATGGGAGTTGGAGACTCTTTTTTTAAGGAACTAAATTTCGGAAGAACCACGTGGAAAATGGAAGCCATTAGATTCATCTGTTGGATCGCCTTCGAATAAGAACGTTCCGGCAGCTGTCCGATGAAGCAGTTTTTGTTCCATACCCTGTGCAAATAAGGTAAGACATGAACTGTATAGTACACTCGAATTGCCAAGAAAGAACCTCCACCCTAGAAAAAAAAAACGGAAGAAAGTGCATATGGGCAAAGTTTCTGGCCAAATATCCACACACATGTGTTTGTCCCGATGTTTGTTTCAAGTTTGTTTGCTTGAAATCTAGGGCGTACCACACTGAAACCAATAAACCGAGTTCAGTTGGATAAAGTACTATATTTCAAGTCGGGACAGAGCCAGCATTGCAATGGAAGCGCCTCATGACACTTGGCCAATATGGACTGATGCCGGGGCTCGGACGAAAAGTTATCCCACCCACGTACCGGAGACATCTGGTTGGTTGTACTGGAGAAAAGTTTCCAACTTCCACTCCCAACCATCTGCATGTTTAAATGGGATTTATTTGTAAGCTGGAAACAGATCCGTTATGGAGTTTCGTGGCTTGGACGGATGGATGTTACTGGTTTCGCCAGTTTGAGGAGCTTGGCGCTTGACTTCCGAGTTGTTTTAAATGAATAGTTTCTCAGAATAATTTGTTTAAATATTTCTTTTAGAAACATTTTAGATAGACTTTGTTCATTAAATCCTTTCTATGTAGAATACCACGTAAGTCATAAATTTCGAAAACTTTTGATTATCGGAGAATATTATTCTTTTGATGATTCATTTTTCGAAGTTTTTTGGATATATGAACGAAGATGTATTTAGTTGTCAAAATATAAAACTGCTTGAACTTTTTGAGCATAATCCTCTAGAGCAAAACGCTAAGAATTATAAAATAAGAGTTTTTCACGCTTGGCAAAAAGGAACATTCCTCATTTTTTTTAATCAAACGAAATTTTTGTCAAAAGCAGCTTTATAAACCAATCAAATAACCATGAACTTAGTAAGATCAGACAAAAAGGGAATATGTTCTTCCCAAGATTAGGTGAGTGTTGAAAATCATTCGCGCTTCATTCCTACATTTTTCGAAGGTATGACAAGAAGTCTTCTGTCATTTTCAAGTCTGATCGAACAACGAAGAGTTTGTTCAAAAATATTATTTAAATCGATTTTGATTGAAAAAATCCTAGAATTTATAATAATTTGTCTATGTTTGATCATTTTGTGTGAAAGTCGCCTTCAAACAACGGTTAACGCCTTAAAATTTTTAAATCATCTTATTACTTTGAAACTTCGATCCGTGCCAAATTTGATGATAACAGCATGAAAATTGTTCGAGTTCTGTCACATTTTATATGGGACTTTCTATATGGGACTTCTTCTTTTTTTAACAGTGGCAAAGGGATTTGAGTACAATGAATCATCTGAATTTGTCAAAACTTGTCTTATAATTCAAGAAATCAACCAATGCTGCATAAATTTGATTTTGTACGAAATTGCACAGAAATTGAAATTAATTATATTTGTGCACCACGGGCCGTCCACTCTCAGTGGTTCAAAATCAAAAAAAGGTGGAAAAAATTTATAAAAAGATTTTTTTTGTCAAAGATTATGAGTAGAAAGTTGAACAAATAAGGAATTGATTTTTTTTTTCAAAGTTTGGATTTTTTTCTATAATTACCAAAACAGGGTTATATACTTTATACAAAAAACTTGAATATTTTTCAATTATTTATGAATATTTTTGTAAAAATTATGTATGGGCTACAAAATTCCTTTGGGTTAGTTGTATTAATACTTAAACTAATGTTTTATGGTGAAGTTGCATATATGTCGAAGCAAACAATGCATGGTTTACTCTGTATAAATACTTTTAAATTTCCATTTTTGAACCAAACAGCGTTCCACTCAAAGACATCGTATCCAAAATATAGCAAAAACTAGCAACAGATTTCAAGATATGTTTTGGATAAGGCTTTCACCTCAACGGTATATAATTTACCACGGCGATCGGCAGCGCAAGCAATATTTTTTCTTCCGCAAAATAATAAGAGTAAATCGAAAAAAATTTATCACCAAAATTTGGGTTCTAGAACAAGCGAAACTTTATTAGTTCATGATATCGAGAACGTTTTTCATCTCCAAACTGTGATATAGATTATAGTACATCACTTAGGTGTGGACATTTATAAATTTTTGAAGATTTATTAGCATTTTTTGTTGTTGTTGTGAGTAAACAATAAAAAACCCTACTTTTCGGACAATACTTCCTGTTCGGTAACTTTAGGAGTGGACTGTATAGAGTTCTTTCCCCAAGACTGGCACAGAGTCCCCGTGGGAGGATTTTCACTTCCGATGAAGAAATCTAGAAATCCTATCTCAAAAGTTTTTAAATTATTTTGAAAAAATCTACCAAATCTGTAAAAAAAAATCTAGAATCTAGCAGGCTTACTGTGATTTTGACGAAATATGCTTCAAAATCTTAGAAATAATGGATTTTTTTTATGATTTCGACATCCTTGCTCAACATTTCAATACGTTATCTTATACGAAAATTATAATTTTTAAACACAGTTTCTTCACCGTGTGTAAGAAAAAGATCGGGACGTTGAGGACAAATTTATATCGTGGAAGAACTTCTCGTGAAATACTCACAGAAAAAAAAGTTTTAAGTGTTTAATAACGATTCTGAGACCAAAGCTGAGAAGACAATGATTTCTCGAATATATTATTCTCACTATTAGCTATTGCTGTGATATTGTCCCAGAAAACTTGGAAACGGAAATGATGACAAATAAGTACAACGATATGAGGAAACAAGGATTTTTGTCAAAAAATGGTCCAAACTTTGTTTATTAACCATAGAAAGGCCTTCAGAAATTTCCGTTTTTAATATAAAAGGGTCTCTTTTTTTGGAAAAATGAATCGGTATCTAATTTTAGAAACAACAAATGCGCCAGCATCACTGTTTCGAGAAAAACGGGTTCAAAGTTTGACAGCTCCATAAACTCCCAGCTAAAGTATTGTTTTGATTTCTCAATTTCTCCATAACCAAAAATGTTTCAGATTATTTTGTACTCTCAAAATGTAGACCTGATGATCATGATATAAATACCATGGGATGTAGCTATTAAATTTTGGCTGGTATTGTTCACCTTGCAACCAAAAAATCGATGTGAAATTTAAGTTTCCTTAAACTTTATCGTTTTATTTTTTCATTTTTAAGATTTTATTTTGTAAAAAAATATATATAGTTATTCCTAAATTTTATTTTGAGTGCAACCCGTCACAAAAAAATCAAGTTCAAATTGGCCCGTGGGTTCATATTTATATTATTTTTTTTGTATTTTTTTTATGGGACTACCCTCCCCCCCCCCCCCCCCCCTCGTTCGAATTAAAACGATTTGGAATAGTCAAAGAAACCGAGGTAGTTAGAGCGTGGTCCTTGCTTCGGATTAGTGAAACCCAGGATTACACGAAGTACATTGGCAAATCCAAGACTTTATTTTTGGCAAGAAACATTAAAATAAATCGTTTTTTTTTTTTAAATTTCAGTGTCTTGAAATGCGGGTGATTTAAATATCTAGGACATATCTAATGCTTTTTTTTAAATTTTCAAACAATATTTCATTAAAAACAACGCAATTGATTTTAAATCTTTCTCATAATGTGTTTATTTTTTTACGACTCGGAACTGTTTTATTGGCTTAGCTCCTTTTAACATACAAATTTGTGTTAAGTTACACAAAAATTGGGCTAGATCACATAAATGTTGATAATAATTGCTTCTGGAAAGCACTCTGACCTATTAAAACAGTTTTATTGTTTCAGTTCCTGGAAGGTGTTCTCATTTAGAAATTCATAATATGTTTTCACAAATTCTCATAGAGCTGGAATCAAAACTCAAACGAAAATGCTTTGAGGAAAATGTGAACCATATTTGAAAATGAAATGTTTCTTCAAGAAGTTTTTTCGTAAATTTCCTATATTTATGAGATCGTTGTTTTACAAGCAACCGTGCCAAAATCGAAAAGTTATTTTTTTTTAAATTTCGCATTTATTTGTCATTAATTTTTGTTAATTTCAAGAATTTTTTTCAAAGTTTTCGACAACTAGGAATTACTGTAATGTTTAAAAAAAGGTTTCCAGAATTTTCTATCACGTATACGGGCCTGAAAAATCCGGGTAATTTTATCTCAGAACCTGGCAAAATCAAGGCATTTGATTTCGAAAACCACACAAAAATCCGGGCAATATCCGGAATTTTCATTTTCAAAACCCAAGAATTACTCATAAAAATTCATGAAAAAAAAACATTATTTCTCCATGAACACTTCCCAGACAACCATTTGGTGGGTGTTTCGAATTTGCAACGCAAAAATACGTGTAAACATATCGTATATAATATAGCAAAACCAATATATACGTATCATTTTGGAGGCCATATAGGTACATTAGCAAACATATTCTTGATTGGCATTGTATAAAATTACGATTTACACGACTTGTCATGCGCATCATTTACGACTACCCTGATTCTTTTTGGAATATACTATGACAATTTACATCATCATATAGATGATTGAGGTTGTAATATACAGTCCGCCCACAATCATGGGTCACACACAATCATTAGTCACCGAGCATTTGAACAGCTTATTGCTGCTGAACTGAATGAAATTATTTCATATTATATTATTTTAATTTATCGATAGTGCCATCAAAATGCATAAAAAATATTATGTGTGCGCTTGATAACAGAAAATTGCTGTTTGAATAGTTTTTGTCATACGTTAACTATAACCTGTTGAACTATCGCACAAATTTCCAATGTTTTAAGGTTGACATCTTGAATCGTTAAGCCCCTCATGCGGGTATTTCATAAATTTCAACAAAATAAATAGGTCCGATATAAGCACAAAGGACGAGTTAACATTTTACAAACAAAACAGAGCGAATAAAATGCGAAATTTTAATAATATTTGCGAAATAAAATTGACCCATAATTGTTACAGCATCTACAAAATTTCACACAATCATGGGTCACTGTTTTTGCTAGCAAAGCAAAACATTTCTTGGTTGCTATAGCTCTACCCAAATGCCTCTGGAATTTATACTATCAAAGAACGCCCCTGAATGTTTGCCAGAAACATGATGATATCCATGTTGATTTTCGGGTGTTGCCATGGACTTCTATGTGACTTATAATTGTGAGCAAATTGACTAATAATTGTAAACAATTTTATGGAACTTATTTGTATTCTTTTACGATTGCCAGCAAATACGTTTAACGAAAATCTGACATGCGAATTAATTTTCATAGGTATACGATTGCATGCACATTATTACGAATCAATGCAGTTATAAACGATTTTATAGCATATATATCCAAGTGGCAAGCAAATGTGGAGGTTATTTTCTTTCTGCTAAGATGTAACACCTGGTTCTTATGACAATATAAATCGTGTTTCATGTTAAAAAAAATCTTAAATTCGAATAATTCTATGCATAGCACGAAAAAATCTGTCAATCATGGCTGATCATCGTCCTAGACAACCATTTGGTGGGTATTTTGAATTTGCAACACAAATATACGTGCAAATATACGCGTAAACATATCGTATATAATGCAGCAAAACCAGTATATACGTATTATTTTGGAGTCGATATAGGTACATTAGCACACAATTTCTTGATTTGGATTGTATTGTCGTAATAAAATCATGCAATGTATTCAAATTCGATAAAGAATATGCATGGGCCGTACACTGTAGGTGCAGATCTACGAAAATGAGTCTAAATTACATTGTATACGATATAATCTGTAAAATAAAATACCTCTTCTGGTTGTCTGGAGTATATCGGTCGATTCACAGATTTTTTGCTAATTGTCGTACACAAAGGTCGACTTCATATCTACATAAATACGAGTCTCTTTTCCTGTCGTAATAAAATCATGCAATGCATCTAAATACGATAAAGAATATGCATGGGCCGCACATTGTAGGTGAAGATATACGAAATAAGTTTAAATAATATTCTATACGATATAATCTGTAAAATAAAATACGACTTCTGGTTGTCTGGGTCATCAGCAGACTTTAAATCGTCATTTCCCAATTTTTGAATTAAATATCCGGGCAAACACGTAATAAAACCAGGCAATCTGGCAACCTTATTTTGGAATGTAATTTTTTGATCCAAATTGTCTTTTGAATCGTTTTAAATCTTTTTAAGATAATTTAAGTCATTTTCAATCTAATAATAGAAATGGTTTACGGAGTTTATGAAGTTTTCAGGTTTTTTATCATTTTTGGGTTCTTTAATTTTTTCAAATTTTTGTTATCGCTTTTGTTTTTTATCAGCATTCAAAAACTCTCAATCAAAGTTATAATATTTGTCGAAATTTTAAAAGTTCTGTAAATGCGGATAATAGGTATCAGATTAGATTAAATAGAAAAAAACCGTTTTTTGTCAAAACTAAATAATGCCGTAAACAATCAGATTTTTTTCTTTTAACTTAAAGTTTAATGAGAAGCATTTTGCTCATACCCTCTTTTTTTTTTAAACGAGTCCAAATTAAATTAAATGCAGTTTGAAAAAAGTTAACTACTCTGATCCTAACGCTTCTTTCATTAGGATTTGTGTTTGTTGCAAGGCTGCAAAAACTGATATTTTCATAAAATTTTCTTTTCTGGTTATAAAAAAAAAATCAAAAAACTTCAATCAAATTTGGCCACGTGTACTTGATATCTAAGCATTCGAACGTGGAGAATTGTTTTATGTTGTGTTTACTATCTAAGTAACTGAAGTTTACGGCACCCATTTCTGTGTGAAAAATGAGGAAGGTTTTATATAAGTATACTAAAACGTTTGAGAAAAGCATGAGTAGAAGTTTCACCTGGAAAATTTTTTTTGACGGTCGCCATGGAAAGCCATTCGAATTTTTCATTTTCACTTGCACAAGCAGGAAATTGATAAAATTACTTTACAAAAACATTCTGCACGCTAATAATGATGAAGAAACATGAAGTTTTTTTGAGATCCTATGTTAACATGTGTGTATTTTTTTTTTTAATTTGAGAAAATAATAATTACAAATGTGATTTTTTCTAAATTTATTTTGACTTATTATTTTAATAAAAGCAAAACTTTCAACACCTTCTACATCACTGGACCTATCGCCATTCCATTTCTTCACACAGCTTTTCTTGAAAATGTATCAAATTGGATAATGCTACGTAACTTTGTTCCGTTGTTGTATGAAAGTGGGTTGTGTATTACCAGAGACAGTTTGCTTCCAGTTGGACGATGGCGCCAATAAGAAGCGAGCAATCCCTCAGATCTCTGAGTACATATGTCTAGGTATCGTCACAGTTGTATTAATTATCGGATCTTTCTGGGAATCATTGTTGTGCTTGCTGGGCCGAGGATGTTGTTTATGAAGTATCAACCATCTCCAGCTTTATTTGCTCAATGTTCTTTTCGTCTTCCAGCTGAAAGTAGGAGGGTGTAAGTCACGTTTGTGTTGAAGATTCTTGTCTGGTGAAATTTCATGGATAAAATCAAGAATAAAGACTTTTACCCTAGATTTTTCGATCCCACACTCTGCTCGGGGGCGTTTTGGCAATTGAACGGCATACATGTATCATTGGGAGAATTCCAAAAACGACATTTCCCGTAATGAGAGCTCATTAGTTGCAGTGATGGAACGAACGAACGAACATTATTGGTCTAGGCAGCGAACGAGCGAGTTAACTATATCTGATGTGACAGTTGGATCTACACATAGTAGAATCTAGAGTACATATAGCTAAGAGGGCATCCATAAACGTATTACTGAAAGATCCTCTATATTTGCAGGATCAATTGACAACAGAACAGGAAAGTGAACAGCTACAAGAGGGAATTATGTTTCTTGACAGCTTGGAAACGATGTTTTGAAACAGATGTACAGCACTTTTTTCTCACTCGGTCTGTTTGTCTCTGTCTGTCGACTATGAGAAAATAAGAGAACCTAAATTTGTAACTAACACGATTCGGTGCCAGGTTACACGTCATTGGTAATTACTACTAGAAGCTGATGGCTTAAGACCATTAGAAGCATTACGTGATTTTGAGCACAAAATGTAGTGCGTCCCTGAATCTGGTCTGACTCATCAGATGACTCTTAAAATTAATTAAAATAGTTTAAAGCTGATTGTCGAATATGTCAAGAGAAACTTTAGATTTGGGAAGTTATATAACCTTAAAAATAATCCTTACTATTATGATTCAGATAAATTAGTCTAACGTTGTCCAGCTCTCATATCAAACAATCGCAGTTCCTCAGCAAAGCTCTATTTAAACAATCCTCAAGAACATTATCATTCAGTGCGACCCTTCCTAAGTGTCTCCCTAAGATGGTCCGAACCATCTTGATTCCGCTCCGTTGAAGAATTCCGGTGTGCTTATGAATGAATTTTCCACTCGTAAACCCACACAGAACGACACAATTCACAGGGCGCGCAAAGTGCACCGAAAATTGTCTTTTCCGAAAGTAGGACCTAAGTATCTCCTTTTTGCTGCTTCTGCCGGCTGACTAAAAACCCCAGTCACATAACTGTGGTGGCAAAGCCAACTTAATTTTAATGAGTGTTGGTTTAATTTTCTAGCACCACTTTCTTCGGACCGGAACCCAGTCCCGAAATGGGATCCAAGCGACGGGAAAGACGGGAAGAGTCGAAATCGGGAGCTTTCAAACTCTTTTTCCGGTCAAATCCAGTCAACCGAGTCCAGTTCCTGGCAGATAGAGGCAAGAGAAGGCAATAGAAACTAAGCGAGACAACCAAGAGGAGGATAAAAAAAACTCAATCAGTGAAAATGGTTTCCGCAAAGTTTTCTTCCTTTCTAGAATTTATTTTAAATATGGAAACTTTAGCATCCTTCGACACACACTCTGCTCTTGTGCAAACTGCTGTCATTTTCCTGGACTTTTAATTTTGAATGACTCTGGAAGTGGAGTGGTCCAAGGTGTTCCATAAGAAATAATTTGTTTTTTATTTTTTTTATTTTTTTGTGTTTTTCATATGAAATCTCTTGTGAAATCTTTCAAATTTGTATATTCGAGACACAATATAAGTTCATTTTTACTGATGTTTTGAAATTCCGATGAAAATTGTTCTTTCGTTTTTTCCTTTTATATTTTTTCTTCTTTTATATTTTTTGAAGTGTCGATTTGACATTCCTGGCAAAAACCAATGTTGATCTTTTATTACACAATCGTTTTTTTTTGCAAAAATGAAAGATTTGAGAAAGTAATTTAACTCAAATATAATTTCATACTTTATTCAACATCATTACTTCAGTTTTCCGTTATACAAAATCTAAGGAAAAAATTCGAAAAAACATGCTTCGGAAAAAGACTGTAGATCAGCAATGAAATACTTGAAACAAATTTCACTAAAAGTCTAAAAAAGCTGATGTTAAAAGCTATACGTTGCACATAAGGATTTTTTTTTTAAATTGTATTATGTCATGACAAAAAAAAAGTAAAAAAGTGGTGTAAAAACTGTACTTTTCAATCATCGAACTGTCTAATTTGTTCAAGTCACACAAGAAAAAAAAAAGAGATTTAAAGTTGAAGTAGTTTGGCACATTTTCGCATTTTTAGATTGTCAATACACATAATTTTTGACGAAGATTTAAAGGTAGCTATTATTTGAGCTTTTCATGAAAATTACGATTTTACTGCACTTTTTTACAACTTTTGTAGTCATGATCTTAGTATCATATTATCAAATATACTCTTATGTACAACGCTTCTAGCTTTTAACAGCAACTTCCTTGGACACTAAGGGAAATTTTTATTGTACATTTCGTAGCTGATCTACAGTTTATTTTTCCAAAGCATGTTTTTTCGCATTTTTTTTATTAGAATAACGGAAAACTGAAGTGTTGAAGGTAAACATTGTCTGGAAAATGATTTGACTTAGGTTTCACGAAGTTTTCAGAACTATGAATTTAAAAAAAAATCGATTGAGAAACAAAACAAATATAGCGGTTTTAAGCAAGAAGTGTCAAATCGACACTCAAGGTCATATTAGAAAGTTTTTTTTCCTGGGCTTTGAGAGTGCGAAGACAAAAATGTAAATTAATCTACCATAATAATTTACATAATAAGAAAATATTATCATTATAATTGACAATTTCTTATCATGGTTAATTTCTGACCTCATCTGAAATTGATTATAAATTTCGGATTTGACTTCTTTTCAAATCTGGTGTTATATTTAATGTACTCAATTTCTTTGCTCTGATTCTTATGCCCAAAGTTTTAATTTCTGGTTTTATTCGCAATTTTAAAAAATTATTTGATATTGCTTAACTTACCGAAAATTTCGACTTTTCAATACACTCCTTAAAGTTAAAACGCATTCAAATTTGAAAAAGGACGTTTTTTTTTTTATAATTATACATTCTTATCATAAATTTGGGAGTCATAAAAAAATAAAAATGACATTTTATTTTTCTTATTCGGGTTATCTCAAAAGTTAGCAGCATTTGAAATTTAAGCGTGAAACATGTGGTCTTGAGCGCATCCTGCCCCCATTTTGATATGATTGTTTTAGGTAAAATTTGTGGGAAGTAAAGTAAAATATAGCAAAATATTTATAGTTATTCAAAAATTCTTTCAAGAAGATCTACGAAAAGCTGTAGTTTTATTGGACTGCACAGGCTGGTTCACCATGAAACTTTATACATTAAATATGAAAAATTACAAGTTTACACCGATTCGACTATTTTATTTGGTTTCCAAGAAATTTAATAATAAGTAAACTTTAAATAGTAGATAAGATGTTTGCCACAATAAAAATGAATAAATACATCATACGCCATAGGTTAGCGTAAAGTTGTCAGATTTTTTATCATCACATATCCGGGCCGGACAGAAAAGGCAACTTTATATAAAAATCAGGCAAAATCAGGGCATTTGATTTCAAAATTGACGACCGAAAATCCGGACAAATTTTGTCTAAACCAAGAAATCACTCAACAAAATTCAAGAAAAAAAAATCTGAAAAACAGGATCAACAGGTTTAAGGCTTTCATAAAACCTTTTATGATAAGGGAAAGGGCACCTATATCTTTTATATGCCTATTATTCGTCATAAATCATAATTGCTTGGTTTGAAGAAAAATAAATCATTTCTCACTTTAATAGGCCCATCTACTTGCGGTTCTGTAACTCTTTTCTATCTTGAGTTTGTTACTTTAAAAATTACTTATTGAGATATTTGATATTGAATGAAAAAATTATTGATTCACTCCGCCATATCTATAGACGTACTCAGTGATCTCCCCAACGTGTATCTTTGTTTGTACGCTACTTGACAAGATTTTCGACTCATAAATCATAATCATAAATAGAAATAAGTTGAAGAAAAATTAGAAAAATGTTTTGAAACTAATCCAACGTAAATAATTTTGTCAATTTACAATTGAAATCATATCGCTCGACCCTCATAATTCGTCGCAAGGCAGCGAAGAGGCAATCGATTTGCAATAATTTGCATTAGACCGGTTCACTTCTACTTATTTTTCATTTCCAAGTAAAGCTGGGACAAATTTCAAATCCTTCTTTTGTCACTCCGAGTTAGAAGATCGCGCAGAGGGGGGGTTACAATAAAAAAAAATTTTGTTGATATACAATCAAGAGGATTGAAAAAAAATTTGAAACTTTAACATATTATCAACTAACTGTAGCGTACATAATTCTATATAAATGGAAATGCGTAAAAAATTTAAAGATACAATGATACTGTATCTTTAAATTTTATGCTTTAATTTTTGATTATTTTGGGATTGATTATCTGATTACCTTATCATTGCTACACTTTAAGTTTCTTGAAAACTTAAAACAAATACTTCTCCAGATTTTTTGGATGGAAAAAAAGCCAAATTCTGGACAGAAAACTTCGAGCTCTATAGAATGTTTACGATGCATGAGAAAACAATCCCACAAATTTTCGATAAAGGTAAAAATGAAAAAAAAAACTGGTATAATGGATCATTAGGCTGGAACAAATATCAATTTCTTCTTTTCTTAACCCCCCCCCCCCCCACCCCCCTTTGAAAATTCCAAAAACCCAAAGGAGGGAATAACAGGGTGACCAGCGAGTTTCCATTTTCAATTTCTCGGTTTTTTCGATCAAGATTTTCTGATCTTCCCAGTTTGGAAATACATGAATAGGATTATCAGAGTTTTTTTTTAAACCAAAATAAGACTTTTTTTAAATGTTTATCGTAAAGTTATACAGGTAACGGTGAGGTTTGAGTTTAAGCAGGTTTGAGTGCAAAGGATTTAGAAAATAATGGAGGCCCTTAGAATGAGAAAGGTGCCAAAATCGTCAATTTTGAGTTAAGTACTCATACCGATCGATTCTTCATATCTCAATCTACATCTGCTGCAAAACTCTGATTTTTTTTTTTGATAATTTTGTCAACACTTTTTCGATTGAATTAAAATGAAGATGATGCTATTTAGCTCTGTTTTTGATTTCTGAAATTTGATGTATAATCACCAACGGTGAATTTCGGGTAAATTACGGATCTGTTAATCAAAACTTAAAAAACCTTAAGTTTAGATTCCTGATTCGTATTTTAACTAATTGATCCTGATTGTTTTTAAAATTTATTTATTTTCTCTGCCATTTTGAGAAAAGTATCCACTAAATTTTATTCCTCCTAAGTTTTGTTTTTATTTTCGTCTTTAGTACTAAATAAGGTTTTCATATACATTTTTAAATTTCTTTTAGAGCCTGAGTTCTGGGTGCTTGACTTTGGACTTGGCATTTTTATCTAAATTGTAACTCTGAATAAGCAGTCCAACAATTGAATATCTTTATTTAAATTTTAAATTTGAAGTCTTAATTCAAATTTAGAAAACTATTTTAAGGTTTGAATTAAGGCATTTTTGTATTGTGATTATTTCTTAATGTGATTCGTAGCCAACTAAATTTTAACGATCTGTATTTTCAAACTTTTTTTAATCAATAAAGAATGCGATTACCAGTAAAAGCGCAAAATGTATAATAGAATAAGGTTGCCATAATTTTTTCAGCACGTATCCGGGCCGGACAAACCGAGCAATTTTTAAATAAAAACCTGTCAAAATCCGGACATATTTTCTCAAAACTCAAAAATTCCTCTACAAAATCAAGAAATAAAAATAAAAAATAAATTTTTTTCATCAAAACTCATTGAACCGTTTTTTAGGCTTCCAAAAAACCTTTCATAATTTTTTATGTAACACTTGCTCAAAAACAATTTCGTTTTGGAGGTGTTTTTTGTTATTTTTTGTTTGATTTGCCATTAAAGTGAATAAATCCGGGCAAAATCCGGGCATTTTTCAATAAAATCCGGACAACTAGACCGGGCCGGGCTGTTTTCAAATTTAATATTAAATATCCGGGCAAACCCGGATAAAACCGGGCAATCTGGCAAGCTTATAATAGATTCACACAAACATTTGATATCTCGCTGTACCTTTTGTTCATTTTTTTTATGAACCATGTAACATGGTGGCCACTAATTTTCATTTTTTTCTGTTTTATCGCATTTTCTCGCGCATTATCTTTTGAATTCCCGACTCTCAAAGATTAAAAATTGAATTTAAAATTTAACAATTTTTTCAAACATATGCCAGATAAATACTTGGTGCTTTTGACGCTTGTCAAAAATTTGTAAATTTACAAATATCAAAAATAAGTGAATTCGCAAAAAAAAAATCTCCATACATTTTGGAACTCGAACACCTCAGGAACTAAAAGGTTTACATTGTTTAAAAAAAAATAATTTTTCAAGAAATTCTCGTCTTTTGCCCACATTTTCTCCATGGCATTTTAAGATCCCGATTTTTTTTCGCTTTAAAAAAATATAATATGAATGAAATTTGAAACTCAATAAATTTATTCATAGAAAAAAATGATCCTTAAAGAATTTTCCGGTTTTGATTTGAAATTCCCGGTTTTTCCCTATTTTCCCGGTTTATTCATCGATTCCCGGTTTTTTCCCGGTTTTTACGGTTCGCTGCCCACGCTGGAATAAATAAGGTTTGAAGTATTTTATGTAAATTTTGAAAAAAAAATTCAAATATCCGAAAGATTACAAGACCAAAATACAAATTTTCAAAGATGGAAGTTTTACTTTTGTATTCTTAATAGATTGTATTGAATTATTCGATTTGAAATAACTTGATTCATGGGTTTTGTGCAATGATAAAGTATGCAATTTGTTGCATACCAGCTACCGTGCAATTTATTTGTTTTTCGAATTATCGCGCGATGTTCCAACTCCGAGTGACAGAAGAAGGATTTGAAATTTGTTCCGTTCTTATTACTTTGAAGTTTAAATTCATGTGCCTCTGATTTTGATTTCAATATATCTTTAGATAAAAAATTAATTGTAAGAAATATGATAATTTTGTTGCTTAAATTTAATCAAAATGCTTTCCTCGCATTAATTCTGCTTTCTCCTCTAAAAGATGACTTATACTCTATATGTCTTGAAAAATTTCAGGACGAACGTTCAATAATCTTTGTTTACATATAAATCCTAGTACATGGCACCCCAGTCCGTCAAAAAGTGTGTTGGTAAAAGTTATCGTTGCAAGATGAATTTCATTTAGGGATGCCAGGTGGTTTTGTTAAAAATTAGGACGCCATGAAGAAAAAAATTAGGATTTTTCAGGACACCATTTTTTCTGCATGCATTGTATGAACTAAAGCAAAATAAAGGTACTGAAGACATCTTAATTTATGCAAAAGAATGAGGAGATTATCGCCTGGCCTGCTGTTTATATGAATATCGATTAAACTATCTTATTAATCTATCTTATCTTATTACCGATTGTTTGATGTCTTGAAGAATTTACTGTAAATTCAATTAAAATATTTTTTTTTTAATCAGTATAATTCGTTACATTTTAAACATCATTTTTCTTAAATCAGGATAAATCAGTACAATTTAAAATATCAGGACGGTCTCTCGAAAATCAGGACAAATCCTAATTTATCAGGACACCTGGCACCTCTGATTCCATTTGTGGGGTATAATATTGTGCTCCCTGCAGATGCATTAGGCAAGCAATGGTTGACCTATTTACAATAAATCTATTCTAGTTTCATGAATTATTGCAACTTGTTACTAAAAAAAAGAACATTTTCTGATATCCTGCGCGGCTGATCCGTGCGAAGTAAGATAATATAAGCTTGCCAGTTTGCCCGGATATTTGATGCAAAATTTCGAGAAAGTCCGGTCAGGCCCGGTTGCCCGGATATCTTGAAAAAAGTCCGGATATTGCCCGGATTTTTTTCACAATTTTCACAATGAAACCAAAAAAAATCAAAGTTTTTGAGTGAGTTTCAGCAAAATCGATTAACGGTTTGGAAATTTTCAACGGTTGTTTCAAATAATTTCGCTGATTTACTTTTATAAACCTTTAAATATTTAAGTGTTCCAAAAACTTTTTGGAAGTCTGCAATAACATTAATAAAATATTAATTTCATTTTTTTTTGCATTGCATGCATGCATGCATTTGCATGCATTTGCATATATTTAAAAGCAAAGAAAATATAATAACACCTAAATTTTGTCCGGTTTTTGCCCAGTTTTTTTATTTGAAAAATTGAAATCCATGCCCGGATTTTGCTAGGTTTTTTGAAAAAATGCCCGGAATATCTAGGCCCGGATGGGAGTGGAAAGAATTCTGGCAACCTTAAGATAATACCAATTGCATGAACCGCAACCACAATATAATAAATTTATTCCTTAAGAGGGTGGAGTAAATTGAGACAATTTCGGTGTCCGAGTGCGCTTCGTAGAAGAAGTGGAAAGGTGGTGAAGAATGTAATTTCGTCATGAGAAGAATAAAATACAGCTTTTTTGCCAAATAAGGAAGATAAATCCGGACTTTTTTAGTGAAATCCGGGCAACCGAGTTGGGCAGGGCTTTTCCCAAATTTTGTGTTAAGTATACGGCCAAACCCGAATGAAACCAGGCAATCTTGCAACCTTAGGTTAGCGTTTTTTTAAGAAATAATGGCATTGGCCACCTACCCCACTGGTGCGCTTCACAGCTTTCCCCTACAAGATCAGTAATTGATTAAAAGAGATCATAATATTGTACAGAATATCCTCAAAACACAGTTGAGCATATGGTAAACAGTTACATCTATGATAAATTGAAATAATTTGAAAATGCTCAATTACAGCCTTAGGACCTTCTGGCATTTGGCGAGCCAACTCTTGTTTGCAGTACCTATTTTGTGCAAGAAGCTTTCCGTTCCCTTCTTGGGAAACGGTAGCCTGCCCATCAGCAGGGTATGTTGCTGGCCACCGGAAAGGGACCCCGGAAAAGAGGTACAAAATGACGACGGACGGCGGAAAAATGGGCTCAACAGCCAGCAATTACAGAAAAGCGAGTGGTCTGGCCAAGATTAAAAGAAAGTTTAAATTGCTTTCGTTGTTTGTCTTCAAAGTGCTTCGGCGAACGATTTTCACCTTGGGCCCTGCTGCTGCTGCCTGGAGGCCGCCGATACGATGATGATGGTGAAACTTGCCGGTGGAGTTTTAAGTCGATTTCGTCTGCCTGGTCCAGGTCGGAAGGTTCTACCGAATGCGGAAGGGAGCACGGAAAAGCAAAGGCTTATTAAATGAAGAGGCAAAACAAAAAGCAGAGTTCCGCCAAACGGAGGAGAAAAAAAAACGGTTAAAAGTTTGTGTACTTTTTTTCCTTCTTCTTCGCGAAGACTAATGAAGGACCTTGTGAAGGGAAACATTATCCTCAGATAGGTGTGAAACTATTCCGAATAATTGAATCGTTACTGATAATGGAGGTATTGGGTTAACTTTTTTTTGTTTCAAGCTAAATTTGTTAAAGGTGACTTTCAAATTGAGAGGTCCTTTGTTCAAAAACATCTTTTTTATCTGTTTGTGTCATATTGAATCAAAGCCACAGATATGTTATTTTCATGATAATTTCATTCTAAAGAAATAAAAAATACACTAGAATATTAACCATATATCTTAAATTGAAAAACCCGAAAACATGCCAATTTCAAATTTTTAAAAGACATACACCGTCTTAGCCGATTCAGGCTTTACAGACTGAATAAATGACGTGGACAAAGATTATCATTAAACACCCAGTACCGAGATGGGAATCGAACCCATGTCATCAGTGGACCAGCGATTACCGTCTTACCACAATAACCACTCGACCACCGAGACGTACAAATTTAAGCTCAATCGAATAAAAAGACGTCTTGAGGCATTCGAAATATCAATTTGAATTTAAATTTTGTCATTTTTGTCATTTTTGTCATTTTTGTCATTTTTGCCAATTTTGTCATTTGTGTCATTTTTGTCATTTTTGTCATTTTTGTCATTTTTGTCATTTTTGTCATTTTTGTCATTTTTGTCATTTTTGTCATGTTTGTCATTTTTGTCATTTTTGTCATTTTTGTCATTTTTGTCATTTTTGTCATTTTTGTCATTTTTGTCATTTTTGTCATTTTTGTCATTTTTGTCATTTTTGTCATTTTTGTCATTTTTGTCATTTTTGTCATTTTTGTCATTTTTGTCATTTTTGTCATTTTTGTCATTTTTGTCATTTTTGTCATTTTTGTCATTTTTGTCATTTTTGTCATTTTTGTCATTTTTGTCATTTTTGTCATTTCTGTCATTTTTGTCATTTTTGTCATATTTGTCATATTTGTCATTTTTGTCATTTTTGTCATTTTTGTCATTTTTTGTCATTTTTGTCATTTTTGTCATTTTTGTCATTTTTGTCATTTTTGTCATTTTTGTCATTTTTGTCATTTTTGTCATTTTTGTCATTTTTGTCATTTTTGTCATTTTTGTCATTTTTGTCATTTTTGTCATTTTTGTCATTTTTGTCATTTTTGTCATTTTTGTCATTTTTGTCATTTTTGTCATTTTTGTCATTTTTGTCATTTTTGTCATTTTTGTCATTTTTGTCATTTTTGTCATTTTTGTCATTTTTGTCATTTTTGTCATTTTTGTCATTTTTGTCATTTTTGTCATTTTTGTCATTTTTGTCATTTTTGTCATTTTTGTCATTTTTGTCATTTTTGTCATTTTTGTCATTTTTGTCATTTTTGTCATTTTTGTCATTTTTGTCATTTTTGTCATTTTTGTCATTTTTGTCATTTTTGTCATTTTTGTCATTTTTGTCATTTTTGTCATTTTTGTCATTTTTGTCATTTTTGTCATTTTTGTCATTTTTGTCATTTTTGTCATTTTTGTCATTTTTGTCATTTGTGTCATTTTTGTCATTTTTGTCATTTTTGTCATTTTTGTCATTTTTGTCATTTTTGTCATTTTTGTCATTTTTGTCATTGTTGTCATTTTTGTCATTGTTGTCATTTTTGTCATTTTTGTCATTTTTGTCATTTTTGTCATTTTTGTCATTTTTGTCATTTTTGTCATTTTTGTCATTTTTGTCATTTTTGTCATTTTTGTCATTTTTGTCATTTTTGTCATTTTTGTCATTTTTGTCATTTTTGTCATTTTTGTCATTTTTGTCATTTTTGTCATTTTTGTCATTTTTGTCATTTTTGTCATTTTTGTCATTTTTGTCATTTTTGTCATTTTTGTCATTTTTGTCATTTTTGTCATTTTTGTCATTTTTGTCATTTTTGTCATTTTTGTCATTTTTGTCATTTTTGTCATTTTTGTCATTTTTGTCATTTTTGTCATTTTTGTCATTTTTGTCATTTTTGTCATTTTTGTCATTTTTGTCATTTTTGTCATTTTTGTCATTTTTGTCATTTTTGTCATTTTTGTCATTTTTGTCATTTTTGTCATTTTTGTCATTTTTGTCATTGTTGTCATTTTTGTCATTTTTGTCATTTTTGTCATTGTTGTCATTTTTGTCATTTTTGTCATTTTTGTCATTTTTGTCATTTTTGTCATTTTTGTCATTTTTGTCATTTTTGTCATTTTTGTCATTTTTGTCATTTTTGTCATTTTTGTCATTTTTGTCATTTTTGTCATTTTTGTCATTTTTGTCATTTTTGTCATTTTTGTCATTTTTGTCATTTTTGTCATTTTTGTCATTTTTGTCATTTTTGTCATTTTTGTCATTTTTGTCATTTTTGTCATTTTTGTCATTTTTGTCATTTTTGTCATTTTTGTCATTTTTGTCATTTTTGTCATTTTTGTCATTTTTGTCATTTTTGTCATTTTTGTCATTTTTGTCATTTTTGTCATTTTTGTAATTTTTCTCATTTTTGGCATTTTTGTCATTTTTGTCATTTTTGTCATTTTTGTCATTTTTGTCATTTTTGTCATTTTTGTCATTTTTGTCATTTTTGTCATTTTTGTCATTTTTGTCATTTTTGTCATTTTTGTCTTTTTTGTCATTTTTGTCATTTTTGTCATTTTTGTCATTTTTGTCATTTTTGTCACTTTTGTCATTTTTGTCATTTTTGTCATTTTTGTCATTTTTGTCATTTTTGTCATTTTTGTCATTTTTGTCATTTTTGTCATTTTTGTCATTTTTGTCATTTTTGTCATTTTTGTCATTTTTGTCTTTTTTGTCATTTTTGTCATTTTTGTCATTCTTGTCATGTTTGTCGTTTTTGTTTTTTTTTTGGCATTTTTTCGCTTCAAAATCTTTTCTTATTTTCAAAAATAATATTAGCGTTGATTAGCTAAACAAATTTTGTTTTTAAACAAAGTAATGAAATCTTTACTTTAATTTTAATTTTTTTTTCAAGTTTTACAACTGCAATTATCTGATAAGTAGGTTCAGGTTAAATGAGCCTTATATTAATAGTTTTTTTTTATAAAACATCAGTTTTGTGGATTTCTTAGTTTCTCTACGAGGACAAAAGTACATATTTGATGGAAAAATATGTATTTGGGCAAATGAAACAGATATAATCACTTACAGTGTATCGTTACAATGTTGTTTTCTTTACCTGAAAATAGAATTGAAAAAATAAATCAATTAGTTGAGTAAAAAAACAATTCATTATTC